>NW_015151150.1:374870-377367 GCF_000732505.1 Cyprinodon variegatus | reverse complement strand
CAGAGAAACATATATTAAAAAGTGTCAAAATAAAAATTAGATTAAAATCTAAATTATTATTAAATACCTATAATAGCTTTGTGAAATGAAATTCGCAAAAAAAACACCATTATGAAATAAATATATTTCAATCAATGAATAACTATGTTTTGAAACTAAGTAAATTATAAAAAGATAATATATCTTAGGACATAAGATTTATGAAATACATAAATAGATACAGTGATCTTGAAGTCATGTTTAACTTAAGGAATGACAACTTGGGCTAAATAATATTTTTATTGTGTGATTTGTTGTATTTCATTTGGAGGTTTTTATTTCTTTGATGAAATATTATTGCTGATGTATTTATGAGAGTATTATTTATTATTTATTTATTTTTTGATTAGTTAGTTTTTAGGCTCTTAATAGAAGAATAAAAAATGTGATTGGCAGCAACACAGGATTTTTTTTTCTTTGATTTTTACAGGCAAGTTTAGTGTTACATAATTTCCCAACAAAGAGAGCTATAATGGGATTTAAATAACCTTGACGTGTACTCTTTCCAATCTACAGCTGCCACTGCCGTTCTTAAACTGATGGCGGCTCAAGAGGCTGACACCTTGTTAACATGCAAACGTTTACCTTTGATCAGCCGGACAAAATCTACCAGTTTGCATCTAATAACCTGTTGCATTTTGGATTTCAAGTGCACGTCTCAGATTAATGAATCAGGGATGTTAACCTTTTTATTTCTTCATTCAACACCCACCCCATTACTTCTCCATTAGATTGTGTTTTTCCAGGATCTATGGGGTTAGATTGGTCTCTATTTTCACAAATACACATATGTGATTCATACATGCGCAGGACAGGGTCCACACATGCACAGCATGATTCACTGAAATACTTCTGGTCCATAAACAATTTAAAATTAAATTACAAAGTTCCAGTCATCTTTAAACTTTACTGCATTTCTGTGCATTTTTGACTCTTTCCTGATGTGCCTCAATAAACACAAATGCATTTATTTAAACAGGGAAAGATTTGCCACCTATCACAAAGCTCCCTCGTATAAGCCAATCACAAGAAACTATACCAATGTATTTCAACTTAGCAATGAAATACAACAAATTACACAATAAAAATATTATTTAGCCCAAGTTGTCATTCCTTAAGTTATCCATGACTTCAAGATCGTGTATCTATTTATATATTTCCTAAATCTTCTGTCCTAAGATATATTATCTTTTTATAATTTACTTAGTTTCAAAACATAGTTATTCATTGATTGATTCATATTTATTTCATAATGTTTATTTTTTGTGACTTTCATTTCATAATGCTATTGACATTACGGTTTTATAAATAATCCAACCTGGGTGTGGAAGCCTTGAGCTTTGTGTACTTTCTTTTTATTTAGTTTATTTGCTTTTTCTGCATAGTTCTGCATAGAAAGTACTCCAGCATCCATGTCTCCCTTTGTGTTTATCTGTGTATCTCTCCTGAACACTAGTATTGAATTTTTCCATTCAATAACTTCTTCTTCTGTTTTTCCCATAAGAACTCCTGACCCTGTTCTACTGGTAAACCCTACACAGATAAGACACGGCGAATCTATATGCATGTGCATTTGTTCTCATGTGTCCCAACCTGTTTTCCACTTGTATTTTATTGGATCTGACGTGAGAGTGGTTCCCCTTCTGAAGGGACTCACGGTACCATTATGGTGTCTACACTCCTTTGGGTGGAAGCCCATTAGCGACGCTCCAGTCGGCGCAGTGTTGGACGCCCATCCCAGTAGCGTTCCCTGTCAGCAGTAGACACATTACCTCCACCGCATTGCCTCTGTGCGTTGTGAGACTCCTGTGTGTGTTTGTGAAGAGGAAGGTTAAAGTCATCCACCCTCTCTGTCCTGCTCCTCTTTGAATGTTTTTTTCTTTTTCACTTATTTGAGTCTTTTCTTTACTGCAAACTGTTTCTATCCCCTGAGGCATTGCTGCTCTTACAGGATCTTAAATTGTAGATCAGTTTGAAGAACTCTCATGACTTATTCATTGACTGTATTCTTTGCCTATGAAAAGAACAATTTGCTTGACAACTCTATGTGTTGCTGTTTGCAACCTCCAACCAAGCTATTTTTGTCAGTAGTATATGACATTAAAATGACTGAATATGCCTTATATATTACTTATATATATTTCTAATGGGTTACTTAAGGCTATTTCTAGGTTTTGTCTAAGATATGCAGTCAGGCATGAAAATGGTTTTTGTCTCTGAAGCTGAATCTTTCACTCAGCAGACCTTTTCAGAGATACGGACGTGCTTAGAGGTTAGAGGTTATTTGTGGATCACCCTGAAGCTCTAACCAGACCGTGAGAAAAGATAAGGAGCAGTCATATAACAGAGCTCATCACTAAACACAACAGATATGGGATGAATGTCTACAAAAATTTTTAAGGTCTTCACAGTCATATCAAAAGCTGGATCTTTTTTTTTATTATTGAAACAAAGACTA
>NW_015151150.1:367997-374056 GCF_000732505.1 Cyprinodon variegatus | reverse complement strand
ATTGTTCAGTTTTTTCTTTTTATATTTCTTTTTTTAAAGAGTCAATGTATAACATGGATGCATAAAAACCTCATTTTATTACAGATGTTACTGTTCTAAATGTTTAAATAAAGTAACGTTGGTTTTTTCATTTTCCTGAGGGTTTCATACTGTGAAGAGCTGGAAGAAAACGTTTCCCTCAATTAAAATGTTTTCCTCTAATACAGTGTATACACAGATGTCTTATAGGGATTTCTTATAGTCATTTTAGGACAAGTTAAAAAAATATTTTGTGAATGTATTTGTGAGAAAACTGTTATGTAGATCTAAAGTATTGTCTTTAGTGGTTACAGCAGTGAGCCATGTACTACAGACATGGTCAACAATCATCACATCATATTTGTAATGTTTTTCTGGTAGCAGGAAGATTTCATGTTTCATAAAAAGCTGGAATGAATATTCAAAGCTTTGACTTTCACTGCCACTTCCTAACAGATGTTGCTGTAGAAAATGATTTGGTTGCTGTTTTGCAGATTAGCTATGACCGGTCTCCAACCAACCGAATGATGAACTGCCTGACCTCTTTTTTTTTAATGTACTAACTTTTTTCCATATCCTAAAGGAATATCCTTTTTGCCATTTTGCTTTTTGTACAGTTGTGGAATCCGCTTCTCTTATTTCATGCAGCAGTGCGACCTTTCTGATCGTATCATGAAAGTCTAAACTACTTTATTGGGTTTGTTACAAAAAGCATAAATCTGTACCTTAAAAGCTTGAATGAATTCTGTATCCCTGTGTGTCACAGATCAGGATGGAGCAGAGCCCAGCGCCAACTCTGTGTCTGCCTCCAATCTTCTGCGTCTGTCCCACTACACTGGAAGACAAGAGTGGCTCCAGAAGTCCCAGCAGCTCTTGGCAGCGTTTTCCGACCGCCTCACCAGGATTCCCATAGCTCTACCTGAGATGGTGCGGGCTCTAATGGCCCAGCACTACACACTTCAACAGGTGAGCTACTTAATATGTCAGGATCAAGACTCCTATTGGGTTGTGTTGACTATTAAATTAATATTATGTGGTTAACTTTGACAGAGTAGTCATCATTGACCACTGTGCAATTGGAACCCATCTGTTTTTAATCTGTCAGTCGTGAGGCCTGAAAGACAGCTTAGTTTTGGGAGAGGGTTTGTTTACCTGAATGTTCCCTGGAACTCATTTTCATGTCCGCCTACTGAAAGTATTCAGTGTTTCAGCTTGCATGACAAATGGAGCAAGCATAATAGACATAGCCTTTATTGAGTAACGAAAACCGAACAAAACATTATGCAGCACGAGAGGAAGAAGCTGTTTAAACAATGAGCGTCTGCGTATTGATTGTGCCGGAACATTTCAGTTCAGGAACACTGCAAAGGAATTAAAAAAAAAAAAAAAAAAAAAAAAAAAAGGGTTCTATTAGGAAAGAACTATAAGTAAACAGTCAGGAATTATTTTAACTAAAGGTTGTAAAATGTATTTCACTATATGTGTGTTACAGAGCTGCAGCAAACAGACTATACATTTTCAGCTTGCTATAGTATAATTATAAAAAGCAGATGTTTTATTGTTTAATTATTTTTTAACAGCTACCTGAAGAGGTACATATTCACCCTGAAAACCTTTATCACCATGTATCACCAAGTACTTAAGTTCTAAAGCTTTTTAGAAGCAAGGGTTTAATATCTTCAACAAATGAAAAAACAAAAACATCCAGTTGACTTGCTTCAGCTCTTATGATCACATTCTGAACGACTGGGAATCATTTATAGGGTAGGGAGGAGAAAACTTTTATTTTGATGAACTAATTCTGAGAACTATGCTATGCACTACCTTTTCTTTGTAACCCTTCAATACAATAAAGTTCAACCAGTTTTTTCTGACACCAACTTAGTAGCCATTTAAAATGTCAGTCTCAGTATAAAGAGACTCTCTAGAGTAGTAGCCATTCAAAACCTCCCCACTTTCCTTGGCTGGTCCCTTACAATTCCTTTTTAAACATTAATCTTTGTACTAAAATATTCTTCCTGTCATGATTTGTGGACAAAAGGATCTAAAGAGAAGCGTCATCTCCTGGTCAGACCCTGTAATTCAGTGAAACAGAGGAGTCAAAGTAAAAATAAATGCACGCACAGAAGAAGGCCAGTGGCTGGAAGTTGGAGGGTATTTTTCTGGAAGTCGCAGGGAAGTGAGTTGCCATTCAGCTTTGACTTGGAAGGGCCATTTTGAATGGCTGCTACTGTACCTAATGCACATAAAGTTTCCACTTTTATTTGAAGAGATGTATTATTTTTGGGGGGAATAATATGGCAGTAATCATGTCAATTAAAGTCTGAGTTTGTGTTGGATTCTTGAAGAGAATTCATGTTGTATTTGGGGAAAGAGATTTACAGCGTTTGTAGTACATGTGGTATTTTTAATCAGGAAAAGGAAAACAGTATAAGGTATCCTGTTGCTCTGCAAGCTTTTTAACCAACAGTTAAATGAATTAAAGAATTGTGTTCTATTAATACATTTTTAAGCAGTCCATAAAAATCTGGTTGCTGTTTTACTCATTTTTTTTCCCAAAATAATTCTTTGGATTATAATAAAAAGCTTTACTATGTTAAGGTTCATGACCAAAGTGGGGAAGACAACAAAGGATTTTTTTCTCAAAATAACAGGATTTAAGGAAGCTTGAGCATTGACGATTGTCAGTCCAGGAACATTTCCGTCTGTCACCAAAGCTGTTAAACTGACTGGACTAACACTGCTTAGTTATAAGTTCTTAAGTGAAGGGTGGTAATGTGACACCTTTAAATGTGCCCCTTCACAAAGTCATGTAGTTTGGGTTATGTGTCTAATGTGGTTCTTTCTAGGAATTAAAGAGAAAACTTTAGCCTAGTAAACTAGCCCCAGCGGCCGAAATCCTTTTTGCCTGCGAGTGGTCTAGCCTCGATCAATGCCCCAGACCCTAGAACTGGCGGGCCAATCACAACGCAGAGATTTGTTTTTAATTTTTGGATGCAAAGCGGGCTGGGTTCTGAGGGCGGGACGACAAATCTGCGTGAGACTGGAGAAAGCACAACAAGGAAGATGGCAACAACTATTGAACAGTTCTGGTTTGACTCAGCTTTGGAAGGATTAGACTTGGGGTTTTCGTTGAAACGTGAGCAGGAAGAGGCTCTACGCTCATTCATTTTTAAGAACGACGTAATCGCCATTTTACCGACTGGCTGTTTGTTTACACTCCCCAACCAGCTTTCTGTCACGCTTACTATGTCACAGTCAGTTGCGCTCATTGGTCAGAGCGTTGGCCAGTAGGCACAGACATGGTTTGAAAGACAACGGGTTGCTCTCATCAACAATCTTCTCATGTCTCATTCATCAGGGCCAGACTAAATTACACATTTAATCTCATATTTAGTCTGGTTTCTCAGGCTAAGAAAACGTGTCAGTGGGTAATTGGCTTGTCATCAAACTGCTTGAATCCAGTGTACTGGATTCTGTTCCTCCTGTGGGGAACTTTCCTGAACATTTCCCACCACTGACATAGATCATCCTCTAGAAGCCGCTAACTAAAGTCACTCTTCCATTTGTTAGTCTGTCTATGTGTTGCATTTCTTTTTATTTCCTTTTATATGGCTTGCAATCACTATTTAACAGTTTATTACCACCGTTTACTTGTCTAGAATATGTTTTACTACTGCCTGTTAGTGAAAGTGAAGGTCCTATCAGACTAGTATTAAAACAACCTGTCTCCACTTCCTCTGGACCCCGACACTGCACTGGATATGGTGATGCAAAACTCAAATGCAGCTGCCATGGGAACCAATTCCTCAATGCGAACTATACTAATCTTAAGGCCTGAACCTTCAGGAGTCTGAAGGTTCAGTGCTACTCAGTTAGTAGAAAGTTGCTTATTTTCAGCTCATCATCCACTGACCATCGTCCTTGGTTCAGGGTGTAGCCTACTGGTTTTTGGCTGGTTCTTTTACATCCCAGGCCCTGTGAGTGATGGGAATACCTGTCTTTGGTGATTTGAAAGATTAAGTCAGTAATGTGGGAAATATCTCTGACAGCCAAAATGTAACTGCACCAGTTCCAGGCCAAATATAGGACAGCCTCAGACCCGGACCAGT
Organism: Cyprinodon variegatus; assembly: GCF_000732505.1. Classification (NCBI taxonomy): domain Eukaryota; kingdom Metazoa; phylum Chordata; class Actinopteri; order Cyprinodontiformes; family Cyprinodontidae; genus Cyprinodon; species Cyprinodon variegatus. Next base: position 369,926 of record NW_015151150.1, on the reverse strand, counting down.
AAAACCGACCTTGGCTGAGGTCTTTTTGCACCATAGCCTGAAATTGACCTTAATCTGGATTATGGGTCTGGGCCACAGGTGGGTCACAGGTTATACAAACTATTTATTTGGCACAGATGTGGCACAGATATGAATATCTTATATCAAAATCAGGCTAATTTGGCCCTTTGCTGACCTGTTAGATTAACTAGAGTCACTAAATGCATCCCAACTCCGCTCGGTGTTCATAATATGGACATATAAAATAAAAAGCAGTTTGCTTACAAAAAATATTTTATTTTAAAATTAAACGTTTATAAGAACCCCTATACAATATACAATAGCAAGTTTTTTTTTTTTTTTTTTTTTTTTTTACAAAAGACCTATAAAAAAAAGAAAAAAGTTGAAACTAAGAACAGATTCAAAATGGCTTTAGGCCCAGCAGGTAGTTTAGGCAATAATTTCTTGTGAATTTAGTGACTCAAAATGCTGTAAACCATTCGGTTCACCGAGCAGTTTAATAGAAGACATCTATCACTAACTGCACGAGTCATATGCCAGCACAGGAACAGCTGAGTCTGTGGTGCACTGCCACTACAAAGCCATGGGTAACTGCAGAAGGCGAAGTCACAATATAAGTGTCCACAGTCTCTTTTCAAGTGAGATTTCTGGCACCTAGAAACTACTCCTCAATCTGCTTAACATATTCAGTGATGCAGGTGGAAAACATATTTCCTCTGCATCTCGGCAGATGGTTCAGACACTGGGTTGGTTCCGGACGGTTACCACCATGCAGATTTGTCCAGGCAATCTGTGGAAATCTGCAGCTGAACTAAGGTTGTTTACTTTAACAGAAAGAGCTTCATATATATATTTTTAAGTTACATTCTTATAAAATCAATATGTAGGTCAATATCTGTCAAAAATAATATCCTTTACCTGCCCTGCGGAAGAAACAGGACTTTCTCTCTGTTTTATAGCAGATGAGGAAGAAAGTAGCGAGCGTATGTTTAAAATTGTTGCTTTACAAGAACTATATATGGGCATTCTGCACCTGCTTCCACACACCCTGAATCAAATGGCTGATTTACGTCATCAGTGGGACGTTAGGTTCTCTGCGGTCCTGCTAAAGACCTGATTATTGAACTTGTCTGTTTGATCAGATACTCTAACTTGAGCGCCAAACTGAAGAAGACTAATTTATAGGTTTAACCTAAACTTCTATGTTCCACACAAACAGTATAGGGGAAACTAACAGGATCCTCCTTTTAGCTTATTTAACAACTCAGGGTTCGTACGGGTGCTGGAAATCCTTGAAAATGTTTGAATTTTGACGTTGTGTTTTCAAGGTTTGAAAAGTGCTTATATTTTGAATGAAATGCTTGAAATTGTACTTATTTCTTTTGCAACAAATACCTACAGTATCTAACTGAATCATGTGTTTATTAAATGGAGAAATAAAAATTTGGGAGAGCCCGAAAATGAAAGCTGCTCGCTTATGTGTGACTGCGATCTGCCAGTCTATTTCCATGTGTGACTCCGCCCCCATGAAACCACTACTGCACCATGTCGGGAGGTTGTCGTTTCAAAAACGTTGGCTAAAAGATGAAAAATACAAATTATGGATTAAACGGGGACAAACCCCACGAGTTGCCTCTTGTAAAGTCTGCAAAAAAGATGTGCAGCTTTTCACAATGGGCGAGTCTGCGCTCTCGAGTCACATGAAGAGTAAGTCATAGACTTTTATGTAAGCCAACTGAAGTAGCCTAGTACCATAACGTTAATCTGTTTACGCTAGTAACTGCTAGCTAGGAATTCACAGGCTAAGTTACTGAGTGACTGAGAGTACGGTGTGATAATGTAATGTTAGTATTGCAGTTTTTCCCGCAGCACTATCTTGGCGAGGCGGCCGCCTCGCCAAACTCATGCTACCGCCTTGCCAACGTTCCA
>NW_015151150.1:348282-365359 GCF_000732505.1 Cyprinodon variegatus | reverse complement strand
AAGTAAATTCATTTAAAAAAGTGACCCAAAATTGACTGTCAATAAATGTTCTACAAAATTGATATATTTATTTGATTTCTTTGATTTGTACTGTCTGTTTAGATTTATGTGATATTTTTTGCACAAAATATATAAGTGAATATTGTAACAGTTATGTTTTCAACTGTAAGCATTAAATTGATAAATGTTATTCGCATTTTTTCGGCTTTATCCTTTCCAACAAAAAAAAAAAAAAAAGGTGTCGCGCAGGTAGCTCCCTTTCCTTATGAGCCGTCCCCACCAACTTTCAACACAAAGTTACACCCTTGCCGTGGAGCGCAATTGCTGCTGAACTTTCACTCCTGTCAGTTCATAAATAATAAAAGAACACAGACCAAATCAGGCTACGGTCTTGGATTGGCTCAGACATGCCTTATTGAATGTTTTAAGGGGAACTAATGATCGCAGCTCAGCATCCAAACACCAACTCTGGCTGTCATGTGGACCTGGCGACTTTTAACCGGATGAGGTCCAGATCTGCCGGCTGTCAGGGTTAATATCTTTTATTAATCTCTGTTTAACAGAAAATCCTCCTCATTCATCTTCATTATGTCCAATAATTAAGTGCATGTGATTTGATTTGGCTAAAAGCCGCATCACTCAATTTTTTTTTTTTTTTGTGACTCTGTCTGGTAATGTGGCAATAAGGATAATTGTCTTGATGCCAAAAAAGAGCCCAATAGATTTTAATTTTAAAAGTGGAGCAGTACTGCTATCGACATAGTGTTCCGCTTGATTTATGCATGTAAATAGCTTTATTATAATTATGCAAGGTGTATTGCAGGTTATATGGACACTGCAATGTAAGTAGAACAGGAAAGAAAAAACAGGAAAAGGGAGAAAAGATGAAAGATGGAGGAGATAAATCCCTCAATCTACTGCTGATTGTGTTCCCTGGAATACCAGAAGATCAACCAATGCTGGTTAAGTAAACATATTTATATAAGCCATAGTTGCAAGGCATAAAAATTCAGTTTATTAAAACTATATCTGGAAAAGTACTAAAACTATTTGCTATTTTCATAATAATGAAGGGAATTACACTCTTCTACTCAAAACAGTATTAACATTTCTTTAGAATTTAGTTTATTTTGGTTTCAAATGTTTGTCTTTTTTACATTTCAAGGTTCATTTTTGCCAATTAAACAGTGATTGCTTTAAGACAAAGCAATAACAGGTGGTAACATGAATGTTTTAAGAATCTCTCAGTGTTTGAAAAACTTCCAGTTCAGTGAAGAGAAGAGAAGAGAGGCCACAGTTTGGGTTGAAGTAGATTCAAAGCGATTCCTTCATCTAAAAGGCACATCATCAGGACTTTTCCTAGAAAGAAAACACAACTAAAAGAGCAGTTGCTTTTGCTGCAAATACCACACTCAACAGATGTTTAGGAATTTCCTGTTCTTGTGATTTACAAAGTACAAAAGGGAATCACATTTTTCTGCCTCATTTGTACTTTACTAGGTTGTCTGAGGACACAACTTTGTACTGGAATGCTTATTTAATCATTGGGCACAGAATCTAAAAACCTTTTTTAGATCTTTTCATTGCCCCTGTACATAGTGGGTTAGAGAACTTGTTCAAGCTGGGTTATATAATCAAGCAATTAAATATTTATGTCCTTAGTTTAGCCTGAAACCATTGAAACCAGGATGCCAACAGAACAACATAACTCAGCCACAGGGGGAGACACGGCTGTTGAGCCAAAGGGATGAGAAACGCATCCAAAGGAAAATAAATAGGAATAACAAGGTCTGACAGTGTTGGGGATGCTCCCTGTCTGTCATACCTGACCTCCAGAGGATGATTCAGGTTGGTGGCATAAAGGTAATAAGCAAATATTGAGGAAGTTCTAGAGAAAACACCTGCCACCATCATTACTGCCACAAAGGCCCAACCTGTACCATCTCCCTTCCTCTGATGTCACATTTTACCCTCTTATTTCACTCTTTTTATGCACTTCCATCTTGCTTCATCTTTGTTTTCACTGTCTTCCTTTTATGTTTTATTTTTCAGATTGTGGTCTGTGGTCAAAGAAACTCTCCAGACACAGCAAGTCTTCTTTCTGCGGTCAATTCCCTCTTTTTACCATTCAAGGTAAATATTGCTTTTTTGTGCGGATGCAGTTTGAACAAGCAGGGATTTACATCAGTATGTTTTTTTTTTAATAATGTGTGATACATGTTCTTGCACCTGTATTCTTAGTTTGCTTATATTAATTTATGCAAATAACACAATTGAAAACGTTATAATGTGAAAACTTATAATCCATTTTATTTGTGGATTTAACTATGTAATTGGGGCCACACAGGGCCGTACGCAGGGCCCAAAAAAGACTGAGGTCAAGAGTCACTTCTAGGTAGGTTCAGCAGCGGTTCCCCAAATAATGCTTTTAATTCCATTGTTTAAATCTGGTCATTTTCAGAGTCTTAAGGAGCAAAAGCAACAATTTTTATGACTTTTGAATTGGCTAGGCAGTGTATTCCTCTGTTTCTCTTTCCATGTCAGATATTTCAGGTATTATAAACTTGTAAACTTGATTTTTGTCACCTTTGTTTTGAAGCTTCTATCTATAACTGGCTAAAAATGCGTCACAAAAGGCATTCCAGTGTAATTTAAATGAGTTGCTTTTTGTTTACTACTATATAAATGGACACCCAGATTCTATTATACTATTATGCTGATAATAGTCCCTAATCTGTTCACTCTTGTTATGGAAAGCTTTTGGACCTATTCCTATTATAATCTTCCACAATACTTGAAGTACCATGCAACACAAATTTGACTTTTAAAACATTCAGTTCTGGAACAGTTTCTTCCTTTTCTACTACCTGTTCTGCCTCTATCTCTCTCCTCATTGCTCCTCTTGCTGCTCGGCCCAAAGAGGAATTCAGTTTGAATTGGCCTTTTCCTCCCTATCCTGTACTGAAATGATAGAAATGAAAGAAATGTACCATTTCAACATGATATTTCATCTTTTAATACTGAGTAGTGGTGAACTGTAAGGTGCCGTGAGATGATATGAGATGACATGAGTTGTGAAATGGCGATATATAAATGAACTGAATTGAATAGTCATTTCAACACATTAATATGTAATGAAATGAAAGTAGTTTTTCAGGTTCCAGAGCAACTCAAAAACAAAAATAACATAAATAATTTGAAGTATAGAAATTAAATAAACAAGATCAAATATGCACTTTTAAGTGATTATATAAAATAAATAGGTATAGTTGTCTAAAACTTTACAAGGGTAAATAAAAATGCAGCATTCTGAGGCTTTTTGAGGGACCATTATGGTGACTCTTGAAGTAAGGGCAAGTTAACACGGTAATGTATTATTGTTTTGAAAATAAACCAGATTTTCTGTTTTGTTTCTGCGCGCGATTTCCTGTCCCGCGCGTACCATCTGCTCTGCTCTCTACCATCTTTATGCATTGAGTTCCGGCTTCCAGCAGAAATATAAAACAGTTTAACATCCACTGAGAAACCATCGCAGAATAAACATTTTATTTTCAGTTCAAGACGTTGCTAATATATCAGATGCATAATGAATGTTGATTAAACTGCTGGAAATTGACTGACGACCGTTACAGACAGAGTTAAATAAACTTTGATTCGATGGTCCCTTGCTGTCTGAGTAGATCGCTGGGCTGAAATATTTCCTCATGACAATGCCGTTTTTCTCAAAGTGAACGACAACTTAAACTCTCCACCTGCACTAGTAGCTCTATATGCTCCTATTCCAGGGACTGCTGTGACTGACAGATTCACTAATGACATCTGCAGCCTTTTTGGCAGTTACCATAACGACAGCGAGTGTTGACGGTGTGCAACACGTACGCCCAAACCCTCAAGCTTCTTTTTTCTGTTTTATTAGTACTCTTGGCTCTTCAAACATGAAGCAACTCACAGTTTTGTGAGAGACCTAGATTGTCGTCCTCCATTCAGTTTCAGTATTATTTATTTTTAGAGTTTGTATATCATAATTGAGGCAAAATATAAATAAATAAAAATATCGAGGACATGACCTTGCTGTCGTCATTGGTAGTTACGGCCCTGGGGCCACAACTTTGTGTCTGTATGTTTGTGTTTGGCAGGTGCCAATGTTTGGACCAGGCATTACACTTACTTTGTGTTTAAATACTGCAGTATTACCATAGTTAATACAAAAGTAGGCATTTAATTTTCTACAAAAAATTTATGTTTACCTGCTCATGTATAGATATTTCATGCTAGAAACATCTCTGAAAACTCCACTTTAGACTCATTTTATTTAACTAATTTTAGGAGTTTCTGATTTTTTTTTGTTGCGTTTTCTTTGGTCTTAGTTATGTTTTTTTTTTTTTTCCCCCTCTTTGCAAACCTGGCTCATAAGTTAAACCTTTGTAGACGACTTTATAGACATGGGCTTTCATAACAACAAGAGACGGCAGCTCCAGTGATGGCAGCTTAGTTTCTTCTGTTATCTTGAGGTTTTTCTTTCAGGATTAACTTGCTTGAAAGTTATTTTTAGTGTCTTTCACTTGTAGAAAAGATTTTCTACAATAACATATTTGAAAGTTAATTTGACAAGTGTGTTGACTAGAACTTAACCTGTGGAGGCAATAACCTACCACCATCAGATTGTTCACCTCCCACAGATTCCTGCAAAGCCTCAAACAAACAAGCATAATAGCAGCTTCCAAAAATATCACTACCCTGATCTGCTAACAAACAGAACCAAGTGAAATGATGAATTCCTAACAACTCCACCAAACAGCTCACATTGAAGCCCATTAAACCAAACCCCTATTCATGCATTTGTTCAACAAAATCAAAATTCTGCCTAGGTTCTAAATAATATTGCTATAAAGACCAAATAAAGAGTAGAAGACATGTTTTTTTTAATCATAAATATTAAAATGATATTCTCTCTTTCCAGTAACCTATGACTCTATTGACAGCCATCCTGGTCTTTTAATAGTGTTTAAGTTGCCCTGAGGTTTTTAGCAGTGCATGTTTAGTAATATTCATGAACTTCTATCATTCCATCCTATTCAGCTCCCATCATCGTATAGCTGGTTGACCCATAACCAGCAATTGTTCAGAAATATTGTTGCAGGTCCACTGACTTGGAAAAACGTAGAAACGAACTGAGTGGGGTTGTAACCGACCATAAAGAAGCTGTTGGTAAAGGGGGAAATAGATAGAAGATGAAACTGATCTGGCTGTTGTAAATGACGCCCTTTAAAGGAGAACTCCGATCATATTCAGAATTCAAACTTCTCGGCTTCTCGGTATCGGCTGTTGATCAAGTCCCAGTGCTGCATCTGGTGTTTGTCACAACGGGCTATTATCCAAGTCATCTTGGAAACATTCTTCTTCTAAATGTTGGCTACATATTACGTGTTTTTTCTCTGGCTAGAGGTACGATGGCAAATCCTCCAACTTCAAGTTAGCAATCCAACGACGAACCCGTCTGTGGTGGATCATGAAAATTAAAAAAGCTAATATTTTTTCACTTTTACCCAATGTATTACAACATCCAACTGCCATGCACGTGGGCATTGTTAGTATAACTGTAGCTCTTGTGAATTTCAATGATGGAGTCCTCTGGAAGTCTTAAATAATTGTTGTGCGCTAGGCTAACTGCGGCGTGACGTCACTGCCGAAAGATGTCAGGAGTGAACTGTTAGTATATCTTGGCAAAAATGGCTGCCCCCAGACTCTACGAAAATTATTGTTTTTAATTTTATTTTTTACTGATTAACCCTAAATTCATTAAATCACCGCAAACGTATGCGTTTTAGGTATAGATAATGATCCATTGGTTATTCCTTGCTGACCAGACTTCCTCTAAAGCTCAGCCTTAGTTTCTCTTTTCAGGCATTAGATGGCCTGAACCTTTTCTCTACTTTCAGTAGTAGGTCTAAGTTATAAACGCAGCTTTAGGGTTTCCTTGAGAGACCATTTTTAAAGTCTCCCTGCCAGTCCAAAACACCCAGCAACAAACTGTCAACCATCCACCAATTTTTGTTGTCTGTTAATATATTTTTTACTGCTTTCACCTCAAACTATGCTGAAACCAAGCCTCAACATTTCATGTGAAAGTTTGATCTATAGATGTGAAATTTAATGATCCTCCCAGGGTCCTTGAATCCTAATGAAAATGTCCGGGACCCATATAAGCAATCTAAAGCACCACCTTACACACCGCCTCATCCCTCACTGTTTTTCTTTAACCTCAGATGGCCAGCACCCAAAAAGTAAAAAGATGAATTAAAGCAGAAGTTGTCCATTGAAACCATCTCTCTCTCTGTCTTACACACAAACTCTGAGCCAACAGAGCCTCCTCTGAAATATAAATGAGCTGTGCGGTATCAGCCAGTGGCAGCAGTAACATCAGGCCATTCCAGATAACTGCAGAGAGACAAGAAACCGAGACTGAGCCTGACATCAAGATGGATCTATTATTGAGAGGAATGCATGTTCAGGATTATCTCATTAAGCCAGGACTAGTTGCATGATCATCTGTGATGAGTTTCTATTAATCACGGGGAATTTTTCTCAAGAAGTCGCTCCAACCTAAGTACATTAATTCAATGGCATTCACTGAGGGAGGCTAAATGCTCTGAATAGCTGAAGTACTTCAAAGTCCTTTGGCAGAGATTTCTTTCACATGAGCTTAGCCGACTGCTGCAAGAATGATTTTAAGCATATTGATAAATCGGTCTTTTATTTCAAGAACAGAACATTAAATGAGACTTAACTGTAGAGCCAAGGGTGGAAATTACCTCCCACCACTGGCCAAATGCGAGTAAACTCATGAAACAGTCGGCAAATTTGATTAAACCAGAAGCCACAGAAGAGAGGTTTGAATTGAATAGCTATGTAATTTTAACAGCTAACCCTTTGAGGGCAGCAATGCACCTGAACTGCAGCTAAAACACTCAACATATTTTGGCTGAAATTACAATCATGCCTGCAATTAGGACTCAAAACTGCAGAACCTAAAACTCAGAGCTTACTTTGAATCTCTGTTAACTTGATTCTCCCTCAAGTCTAATAAAGAATCTATATCATCATTTGCACTAATTTCTAAATGTTTATTATTGTTCATACAGTTATGTAGTAAAAAGAAGTGGTTGTTATACTCACTTTTTACGTCTAACAATTTCCTTTCCCACATAGAACAACTAGATACAGCCAGTAAAGGGCTTCTAGCAGCTTTAAAGTCACAGTCATATTGAAATACTTAACGTGTTTTCAAATGTCTTTTCTGTCAATATTTCCTTTTTCTTCTAAACAATCTGAAATGTGGACACAAACATCATAGTAGTAATGAAGGCTTCATTGATTCTTTGGTGAATGATTCTCTACACAACAAGGGAATAAGTAAAAAACAAATAACTTCAATACATCAAAGTAAGAGCCATGTCTGAATAACACAGTTCTATATTCAGCACTCATAATAACACATTAGTCAAAGTAATATATAATAACAGCAGCTGGAAGATTATTGGAAAGGCAAGCCTGAGTTTAGCAAAAATAAACGGCAATTTAAACATGTTGCATCTCAACACCATGCAAAACACAGTTTGGTTTAAAATCCCTAATTATGAATTAATGAAAAATATAGGCGAGGTTTCAGCATGTTTACTGATGGATAATAGCATTCATTCTTTGGAGATGATAACAGTTTCAGGGTTTTAAAATCCAGCTTCTCTTGTTAATTTCACAAGTTGCCTCAGCTTATACTTTCTTTTTGACTGTTATGATTTTATCTGATAAGACAGGTTGCATCAACATGAAATATAACCTCATCCAATTTACCCATAAAACCCTCTGTAGCAATAATAGCATTTCTTTCGAAGTAGAAAATACCAGTTAAAGCTAAAAAGCTCTTCAGTTAATTGCAATTTTAAAATAATTCCTTAAAGAAAACTTTTTACAGAATTAAACGAGGTCAAACTTGAATTTTAGCATAATTAGTCCTCTTGGTGAGTCACTCTGTCGGCTAAAATCATGTTTTAGAGTCTCTAAACTCCAGTTAACAAAGAATCGATTAGTAAATTAGGTGAGGATTATTTCAATAATCGATTTATCACGATTAATCTGATTCATTGTTTCTGTCCTAGTTTCATTGTTTTTGCATCAACCAAAACTGATCGTTTTCCTGTGCGATTGATTTTATTTTTTTTAGTATTTTCCCCCAAAGTGGATTCATTTTACTTTGTAACCGTGTCTCCCTTCCTGTTAGACCCATGAAATTGCAGCTGAAGTGCTGTGCAGACCTTTGGTCTATTTCAGTCGGAGCTAACTGAGCCCACTTCCAGAAAATCGTGTCTGGTGTGATCACTACCATTGATTTTCAATGGGCGCTAAACACCATGACCTAGTCCGGTACAATTTTCTGTCGGATCAGTGTGTTCAGGGCTGTAGAAAGACAATAATGGTGACACATCAGGACATGCTAATATGTACCTTCATACCAAAGCCAACAGATGCTGATAAATGTTTTATTTAACGCATTTTCTTTGCTTTTGAAATAATGTTGTGATTAAATCCCTTTTTGGTGAAAAAGTACAAACGTCTCCACTTATATTAGGAAAACAGGATGATCTGTGCCTTTCTATTTAATTCATATGAATAACAGGGTTGATGGATAAAACCCCACTGAGCAAAAACTGCTTTAAAAGACATTGAAGACGACATGATTTACATCCAATCGACGTCTACATTTGGTTGAAAAGTGAAAGGCCGTCAGATCATTAAAAACACAATGAAACTGATTGTCTTTTCTGTGTCTATTATTGGACTAAAGTGGTACCGAATCAGAACGAACACAGCCCAATTTTGAGCAAAATATCTGGACTAAATCAGGACTAGACCAGATTTAGCCTAAATACCAACATCTAAATGATGTCTGATGTTTGGGGGTAAAGTGTGTGCAGAAGCCTAGGTAGGGAAATGTTAAAAGAACCAACAATGGCAAGAGGTTTAGGGAATCTTAAATTGGATAAAAGGAATTTGCAGGGAAGATGCCATAAGGGGGTTTTGCTTCATGTAACATTAGGTAGCTACAAGCAGAGAACATGTCTAATTTAAATCCAATTACGTCTCGCCGGTTTCCCTACTTTTATGCAGGCACAAACTAATTGTGGTGAACGAGGATCTCATGCTTTTCTAAACACACACGCACACTGCATTCTTTATTTTATTTGATTAATCTACTATTTAACTTTACAAGCACTCTGAGTATCTGCTGCACTTTTATCTTGTTTGAATCAATTGCAGCCCTCAGTCATGCCGAAACACCGCTCCTGATTATAATTACTGCCTAAAATTGTGGCTAATTTTTTTTATTAAAGAGAAATATATCTTGATTGGGAATGGGTTGAGCTTTACTGATTGTACTGCCGCTGAAATTACACCAGAGTGGAAGTTAGGAAACAAATAGAGAAGCAGTCTCTCCAGCAATTAGCCCCATCCAACTTTGTCCCTGTGTCTTCTGTTCTGGAGTGTGTGTTTTGTGGTAGTAAAATCCTATTAATTCAAATTTATCTGTCCACCAAATTTATAAATGTTAAGGCATCCATCTATAAGAAATATGAAAAAAATTAAGAATATGTTTAAAATGTCCCTTTTCGTTCATATTTCAACCCATTATCTCATTAGTGGGCGTGAGTTTAGGGCGACGCGCACTACGGCGACAGGGGAGGTAATTGTCGACACAACAGATGAAACCCGGAGGAGAGAATCGAAGCAGGGGTGGATTTAGGAAATTTGGGGCCCTAGGCAAAAACCGGCATGGTGCCCTCTGAATTGAGAGGACAACTCATAATACAGACCAATTATAGAGATACAGAAATTTTAATAATAATAGAAAAACATTCTAATTTTTGACTGCCCTTAATGATGTTTCATATTTTTTTATTATGTCTAGGGAAAAAAATAACAATTCAAGATATCTTTATTCACATTTTGGAGAGAAAATGATGTCATCTGATTTGTCATTGAAAGAGTCACACATCCAGAATTATAATCAAGATATTTCAGTTAATTTAAACTAGTTAAAACTATATTTTTGTAATATCCCAAATATGAAATATCCCCCTAGCTATTCTAACAGTTGCCTGCAGAATTTTGCATGGCTGCAATGGTGCTGGCTCTTCTTGACAGTGGTATGGGATGTGTGGAGAACAAGAACTTTTTGAACTCCAAGACCCATTTCAATTATAAGTTGTTTTTTTTTTTTTTTTTTTTTTTTTTTTTTTTTTGTATTTAAGCACTTTTTTGTCAAAATGTAGAAAATTTTCTTCAATAGCTTCCCTTCTCTGCTCCTCTCATCCCTCCACCATTGTTGCCAACTCCCCAGAAAGAAAGGCCTATTTTCTGTCCTAAAAGGCGCTAGATAATGCCTGTCATCCAATCAGTGGTACATATAGTTCAAAGGACCTATTTAGTTTTAACTCATTCATTGCCAGCATGTAGCCTAGCTCACTTTAAATTAGCCAATAGAAGCAATACTGCTTTTCTGATAAACAGCCTATTTTATAAAATAAATACTCTAAATGAATATTTGAAAGGTGAGTAAAACTATTATTTTATATAGGCTTATTTCATTTTCAGGCTAATTCTAAAGTATTTTAAATTGTTAGCAGTTTTTTTTCAGATTTTGGTAATTATTTCAGTTGTTTCGATTTAATAATTGAATTTGAATAAAAAATACTTGACTTGAAAGGATTCAGATATTCATTTGCAATGTTTTGTGGGGTTTTGTTCCAAATCTTAATAGATTAATTGCCAAAAGATTCTCCAAAGTAAAATCAAAGAAGTGTCCTACCATGACTATGAAGCTGATTCCAATGGAAAATTAGTCCTACAAACTATGTAGGGGCAGTGATAGCCATGCTAACTATGTAGGGGCAGCGATAGCCATGCCAGTTCAGGGACTGACTGCAGTTCTACTGTAAGGTGCCTTGGTCAAGGTCAATGACGGGGGTACCTGACATGGAACAACCAGACCATGCATATTGCTGTAGCTTAATAGAATATATTAATTACGTGATGTATGCTTTCATAAAAAATAAAAAGTAAAAATCCACCATCCCCCCTTCCTTCAACTCGACTACTGCTTATACTCATTCTTGAATAAAACTTGTTGGATCCTTGAGCCTAGAGAGATAGACACTTGTTTCCAGTTTAATTGCACTGCATACATGTCATATTAAAGATGTAAAAAGTATTGAAATTATTTTTCATGCTTTAATTTTATTACATTAGAACCAACTGTTATTTTACCCGAGGTGGGCAGACTTTTAACAGCCGCTGCGTCTTCTGATGATGGGGATGAAACAGAGTCAAAGTGACATCTGCTTGCATAAATTCATTTTAGATTTTTGAATGTCTCCCTTATGTTTTGAATATTGTTTAACAAGAACAAAACTCCCACTGGGGAGTGGCTGCCGCTCTGAATGTTGCTGTTAGCACTGCTTATTAATCATCTTCTGCTTTAGTACCCAAACACTAACCACTGAAATCTGAGTCTGTGTTGCACCTTTACGCTTCCACAATTCAATCAGGTGGTAAGCGGCTCCTCTGGGGTCATTTAGGGAGGAAAAGGAAGTGAGATAACATGTATCCTAGCAAAGGTGACGACGGCAGATTTTAAGAAGGCGTACGTAATATGAGTGAAAGAAAGAGATAAAAGTATTACAGGGATTTTAAAGGATTAAAGAAACAAGATATATGAGTTTCATGGTGGGAATAAGAATTAGGAGACATGTTTCCTATCTTTCCAGCCCTTTGAAGAGGAGAGCATTAATGGAGGATGGATATAACAGGGGGATTGAGGAACATGGCCTTTTTAAGAGTGGAGAGAGTCCTTTTGAAGCCATCAGTGGAGAGGACACAACATGGAATCCGTAACAAGACCTTAGAGACATGTGGAAGAGTTAGCAGGGCGACATGGAGTGCAGGGATGAACGAGCTGGGTGGAGATAGCGAGCCCAGTTAACCACAGTGGGGAGAGGGATTAGAGCCAGGCGGTCTCACAGGCCTCCTTGGTGATCTCTGAGCTTCCTCGCTTCAATCTTATGCCTGGCTTGGTTTCCACTCCTTAAAAGTCCTGAAAAGGAGCATGTGTGTGTTTGCCTGGGATTGTGCTTTTTTTGTGCAGAATTGATCCTTCTGTTTTCTTGTAATGACCTGCTGTGCTCGATAACCTGCTGGAGAGAAAAGCAAAGGTTGACTGGCAGCAGTAGGAAGGTTTTTACCAAACACTAGTCACGCAGCCCTTTTCCCTTCTCCTGCTCATCATTCTAAACATTGCACTGTCACATATCCATTACATGTTAATCCAGTAGAATAACCTCAGACGTTCGATTCATCCACAACAGCTTTAGAGGAAAGTACCTGCACCTTCACAATCCTGCAGATAGGGGGCAGATATTTCATAACCCTTTGAGCTGCTTGTTTATCCGTGTGTCATTTTGCTAAGTATCGCCCTCGCGGGTCATGAAGGACGTCAGTTTAAGAATGCATCACACACAGCAGCTGAGCTTGCCCACGCTTTGCCCTGACGTGTCGTTATTATGTCATTTTTATTATGCGGCTGTTTATATTTCATGTAGTCAGGAATCCTGTGTGGGTTGGCTAATTAGCACAAGTTTAGTTTAGCTGTTTTATTAAAAATGTAGGATTCTCTCAGGCCAAAGTGGTGGGAAGTGAGATAATGCACATCTGTCTTAAACAAATGAGGTCGCCTTCAAAATGATATTTTGTGAATTAGTTTCATTTTGTAGCCTCAGTAAGTATGAAGTTCTGTTTAATTCAAATGTACTTTATTGATCCCAAAGGGAAATAACATGTTATTGTTACTCTCATAATGTTGTTTTTCTTTAGCTTTTTTTTTTTTTACAGCACTGGCTAGTTTTTTTATGAACAATAGGTATGAAAGGCGGTATGAGAGAGGGGGACAGACATGTGGGAAAGGACCACAGGTCGGATTCGAACCCGGGTCACCCACGTCAAAGACTAAGGCCTCCATAAATGGGTCGTGTGCACTAACCACTGCGTCACCAAAGCACGCGCCACGGTGCTTTTTTTTATTAAAAAAAAGTTGTCGAAGATGTTAATAGTTGTAGCAGCATCTTCTCTAGCAGTCAGTGAAGCAGCAAAGCCTTTGACTGGATGTTAGGGCATAGAGCTTGGAATCCACAGATTCTGACTTTAAGCCCCACTCCCACAGACTGCCACTCTGGAATTTTGAGCAAGACTCTTAACCCCACAATGATCACTGTGCGCAGCAAAATGGCATCCCACTGCTCCCCAAGGCGATGGGTTAAATGCAGAGATACATTTCTCTCATTTAAGATTAATAAAGTTAATTTATTATTATGTTTTTCTTCTGAATATGATGCTCACTCTAGACCAAGGGCATAACTTTCTGAAGTACTGGTGTGGACATGCCCCTACCAACAATTTCCGCTTTTTCCCCCCCCATTCTGCTCATTTACTGTAGCTTAAGGTAACAGAGTTGGGTGCAGCTAACTCTCGGTGTGACATCCTCAGATCTGTCGATTAGAGACACCCGATTTATATTGGAGGAGAGACACACAGCAGCACTCACTGAATATTAACTGGCAGCTACTTGGATGTTTAAGTAAAAGTTATAAGACGTGTTGGTTAGAATAATTAGAGGTCATACCATATCATAAAAATTGTTCCTTAGATACGTGCAGCTTTTTCAGCTAAAGATGACAACAGATTGTAAGTTTATACAAGTTAGTATTATGATGCAAGAAGCTTGAGAAAACATAGTTTCTTCTTCTTTTCTAATGAAAAAAAACTGGGTGTCTCAGAGGACCATGACTCCCAGTTACAGGTTAAAATGAACACATGTTTTGTTTTTGTGGAGACAGAATCAGACTCCAGAGCTTTTAAATATTTTTTAAATTTTGTTTCTGGCATTATTATATTAGTAAATAGGTTTATAAATCTTTTTTAAAAAGAGCACAGAGAGAAGTAGGGACAGCTTCAGATTTAAAGGTGAAACAGATTTACTGAGATATGCAACATGCAATAAAATATATCCAAGTTTACCAGAAAGTTTGCAAGAAAAAATATAGTATGCTATGATTAAAACACATCATATCCATATTGTTCTGGATTGATGGATGGAATTGAAATTGTACTTCTAAGGATGCATGATAATTTGATTCATTGGAATCGGCTTTTTTTTTTTTTTTTTTTTTTTTTTTTTTACATTAATGGGGCCCTATATATGTAATGCACTAAAAGGCATCTATNATGGAATTGAAATTGTACTTCTAAGGATGCATGATATATTGATTTTGGCATCAGAATTTTTTTTTTTTTTTTTTTCTTTTTTACATTAATGTTTTTGGGCCCTATATATGTAATGCACTAAAAGGCATCTATCTCATATCCATAAATATAAATATCAGTGTATTAAAGTTATCTTGCCATTAGCCACCGCCCGAGTGTCACCACCAATTTTCATCACAAAGTTAAACCCTTGCTCTAGACTGGAGCTCTTCAACAGGGGGTCCATGAAGGTACTGCATGGGGTGTCGCAAAAGTTTTGGTTGATTAGACTTTTTTTTTTTTTTATATATTCCCCCTGCAATTTTTTCCATTTATTGAAATGTCTTTAAATGCACATTAACACTAATTCAACACTCTGTAGTAAACAGATAAATGGAGGCAGAAGATCAATCAATGCACACATTCAGCGACACAGTCGCTCTTTCAAGCTGGGCACCATTTTATTCACAACACCTGTCCCATCAACCAGGAATCAGAATTAGAAATACAATTTTAATAATCCCAGGGAGAAATCCCTTTCATTACATTACTCCATCTGTAATAGAGTGACTACAGGACCAGTTTTATATAACACAATTTAATACAATACATATAATTAGGGGGTCCCCGCTCCATCTCGCCATCAGTTTGGGGGTCCTTGGCCTGGAAAACGTTATAGACTTTTGGTTTAGACTATGAAGTTTTTATTTTATGAAGAAACTTTTTTACAAAATCCTCTTTAGATTTTTTAGAGGAGTTCCTTGAACAAAGCCAGCCTTCTTTATCATCTTTTTTTTTTTTAAAGTCACTTTGTATGTTGTTACCCCAGCAGATGAAGGTAGAAGAGACCACACTCTCCACAAACTTACTTATAGTAGATATTAGTGTTGCGCCGATGCCATTTTTTGGCCCTGATACCGATACACGATACCAGGCTGTGCAGTATTGGCCGATACTGATACCATAATAATGTAAAATAATTGCCATCATGGTTTTGTCAAGCTGCTGCCTACCTTTGTGAAGCAGGAAAAAATCTAATACAAAGTGAATCCAGTAGAACTTTTTATTGCCTACCAGGAGTGGTTGACAATAGTTGAATAAACCTATGGCTCTCAAAATGGTATCGGTGCCCTATTTGTTGGTACTCGCCGATACCGATACCACCATTTTAGGGCAATATCGGGGCCCCGTCCGGTACTGGTATCAGTATCGGTGCAACACTAGTAGATATGCAGCATCTTTTTCTAAAATGTTGGGGAACATAATGTTTGTGAAAAGTAGTGGCTCAGTGGAATACAAATGAACACCACACATTTAAGTTTTATGTCTAAATAACATGGGAATGTTCCTTCCATCTGACAAGTGCTAGTTTGTGTTGAACTCTCACAGAAACAGGATCAGTGTTTGATACTTTGATGTGAGTGTTTCTCCAGAGTACAAACCGCTGTTTAACAACACAGGAAAACATTGATTTGTCTCCAAAATCCTTCACATAAACTTAAAGAAAGAACAGTGGAAAATGACAGCATATATTTGGAAGCTCTCAGGGCTCAACCAACATCTCATTGGCAGTCAAATGAAGGAAGACAGATCCAAGCATTTCATATACTAATGCCAGGACTCCTGTTTTTATTCAAGCAAAATGGAGGAATCTCTGGAAGAACACTGTGTCTCAATGTTTCCCTAATGTACAGACAGACAGCAAACAAGCTGCCCTGTCAGTGAAGGAGGAACTATCACAAAAACATTTTCTCCCAAAAAAAAAAAGAAAGTTAGTGATACTAGACAGTCAATCTACGACCATCCAACCTGTTTACGACTCTGTGCTTATTATTATTTTTAAAAGTGGACATAACTTTTAAAAATAAGTTGTGTTAACTTTTTTTGATTTATTTTTTGCAGATTTGAGGTCTGTTTAAATCTGTTAAAGTCATCAGCAAAATCTTTGGTAAAGACTCAAGGGTTGCATTTCTCAAACCCTGCAGCTTTCGGTTCTAACTTTTAAATTTAATTTAAAACAGTTTGGGATTGTCTTGCAAAGTGGTCAGAAAACATTCAATTCGTTTAAAGCTTTAGTACCTTAAAAATAGATGAACAGGGGGGAAAATGCTTTTATGCCACTGGAACAACTTTCTGGATCATAAGAGATATAATAAACTCCCAAGTGTATTTAGGACCACCTCTTTTTAGAGGAGTGATGTAAAGAAATCAGTTGTCAACATTAAAGTGCTTCACATAAAGGTGGCAGATCAGCATCCAGAGTGACACATAGACTTCAGCGTGTTTTCCAGCATAATGAAGGATGCTTTTGAAGAAGTAGTTGGAAAAAAAGAACATAGAAGTTTTTATCCCATGACCAACAAATTCCAGTTCATTTCCTGTGGATACTTCATAAGAAGCTGTTAAATAAATAGAACCCAACAAATAGATAAAGTCTAAATATTAAAACCAAGCTGGTCATCAGCCTTTATCTGGTTCAGATGATGATGTTTGGTAATAAATGGTGGCTTGGAGGACTGTTTGTGTTTGGTAATATTTAGTAGTGAGGTTACATAACTCTTGACTTTTTGTCTATCTGATTTGATTTTATCATAAAACTTAATTACCATTCAGGAGAAAAATCCCCTGGTTACTCTTTTTTACTTGTTTTCTGCTCTTGCTCTGTGTAAATAGGGTACAGACTGTCAATGATAGTGACAACTGTATATATCTGAGAGAAACAACATCA
>NW_015151150.1:336344-347972 GCF_000732505.1 Cyprinodon variegatus | reverse complement strand
TCTGTATGTGTCGCAGTGAATGCAAATATGCCCCCACCGCTTCCGCAGACACTCTGCTGAACATCTCCCAAATTGTAGGTGACCGCAGACAGGAGGCCTCTGATTGGTTAAATCTACATCCGCTCTAGACTATGTGTATTTCCTGTTTGGTACCTTACCGGCTTGTTTTGTTTCTATGACCGCCATTGTGGAAAACGACTCATAAAGATGGACCAGCTCGAAGAGCGAGGTGTGCGAGAACGCTGGGAACCTTTTTCCACCTGGTTCCCCGCTCTTTTTGGCCCTCATGTCCCTCCGTTGTCGCACAAACTTGCCCCCACTTCTAGAATAACATAGAGCAGACCACGCTTCAAAATTGGGCAGAAATCAAAAATATCTGCGACAAGCTCACTGTGACACACTGCTGCAGGAGTATAACCAGCCCTTAAGTAGGATTTTTTTTCCTTTTTCCACAATAAAGATGTGCAGAAAGTTAGGACCATGAGTCTGCATTGGCAGCTGTTCTGAAAAACCAGTGGGGCTGTTAAGGGAGTTCCTCAAAACACAACACATTTAGCCTTGTCCATGTAACCTCATGTCAGATTTGATCACCAAAGAATTTTAAGTGGCCATGATTTTTATGACATCAACAAACGACGGATCCCTTTCATCTTAAACATAGCATTAGCTAATGAAGTATGCTGTGGATGTCTCAGGGGCCGGCTGAAGAGAGAGGCTATTAATTCTATCCAGACACTAAAGCACCATCAGCCCTTGGTGAACTCACCCCTGATTTAGTGAAGAGGGGTTATGTAGAGGCTGTCAGCAGCGCAAAGCGACACCCACTAGGAAAAGTACCATATCAAGGTGAAACAATGCTGTGGCATGTAGTTAAAGGACTGCAATTATAGTTGCTTTTAAAATTGCACAGTTGCCTCAACAATTGGTTTGAAGAGAGTAAAGCTATTAGAGAGACATTAGTGTTTACCAAAAGCAATTTTTGGTAGAAAGAAAACATCTGTAGTAAGGAACTTCTGTCAGCTTAGATGAAATTTGAAAATTTGGTCAAAAAAAATTAACTAAAAAAAAGGAAAATTAAAGAATTAACTACACAACACCCTGAACACAGCATCCAAGATGGCAGTGGCATGCTGTGGGGATGCTTTTCATAGGCAGGGACTAAAAACATTACAATAAAATCAGAGCTAAAATGGATTGGGTTACATCAAAGCATGCTGATGGTTTAGAATGGCACCATCAAACTCCAGGAAGCAATTGATCAGGGTTCCTCAATTCCAGTTCTGGAGGTCTTAAACTCAGGTCATAAACAGGATGTCTAGAACTAGACTGGATGCTGAGTATGGAAGCGAATCGTTACCATATTTCAAATGAAAAAGCATTTTCAGA
The DNA here is from genome assembly GCF_000732505.1 of Cyprinodon variegatus. Lineage (NCBI taxonomy): Eukaryota > Metazoa > Chordata > Actinopteri > Cyprinodontiformes > Cyprinodontidae > Cyprinodon > Cyprinodon variegatus. The sequence continues at coordinate 346,586 of NW_015151150.1, read as the reverse complement.
AATGCTTTTTCATTTGAAATATGGTAACAAATTGCTTCCATAGCTAAGAGGTATTTCAGCTATTTGATCCAGGTAAGCCTCCTAGCTCTGCAGGTTTTGTCTCAGGTGTCCTGCCTTCCTATTATGGAAAAAAAAGTTTTATGTTCAGGTTTCTGTCTCTTTGTCATCATTCTTTCTCAGGGAAGGAGCAAAAAGTGGGCTCAGTACATCAGTCCATTTGTCTGCTTCACGGAACAAACTCTGCCCTCTATCCAGGCTAAATGGGGTCACAGCTTAGAACGATTCTTAGAGTTGTGTGTTTGTAAGTGACTGTCAGCGCAGGTACACACTGTTCTGAGCTGAGGGGCTTTGGCAGGATGAGAGAGGGAGAGTAGGAAGTGGCTGTCAGTGTGGGGACATTTAACTGGTGGGAGTTGTGTACCTACGTGTGTGTGTGTATTTGTGAATACATGGTTGTGTGTATTTTTAAGGGTTGCCCAGTATGAGGGGGATTAACCCTGTGGGAGTTTGACTGTGCTCTCATGTGAAGCCAACTGTGCTGTCTGCTACAGACTCACACACAGACTCCCTCTTATGCACTACACAGAACTGTGAAACAACACGCTTTGCTTTCAGTTCATCACATTCACACGTTGCACGTCTCCCTGTCCGTCCGTGTTGCTCTCTGCTTCCATCAGTTACACAAACACATCAGCAGCACAGACTATAGCATGACCTTTTATTTGGGGGCGTGTTGCTAGGATGTGGTCTAGGTCCAGGGTTGGTCTGCATGAAGCTGACAGCAGAGAGAAGACATCAAGACAGAGCTAAAAGGTTCTGCTGGGCAGGGATATCCTTCCTTGTCTCCATAGCAACAGTCACTCGATAAGGAACACATCCCTTCAAAATCATTACAGAGTCTTAACTGGTTTGTCTGTGCTTGATGATCTCAAAATGCTTCTAGCCAGTAGGAAAAGGAAATGCATACTTTAGATTTAATGAATTATTTTTGTATGACATCAGTTTTACACAAATTTTTTCTCCCTTCAAAATTATAACTTATTTTACAGCTGTTGTAAGTTCATTTCCTGTTATCACTGCTAAAATTAATTTATTCTTTATTGCCAGAAGTATTGACTTAAAGGTATATTGGAGGACGTTCATTTTCCGGGTAGATCATCAAAATAAGTGGTCCTCCTAATTGTCAATCATTCTGGCCATCTTACGTGCTCGTCCCCATTTTCACTTTCCAAAGGTGAGTCTGTCATATTCGAAACATTGAAAATCTGTTTTTGGAAAATAATTGTATGAGCGATGCAAACAACAACTTTTAAACAGTGTGCACAAGGAGAAATGGGCTTGTGCATGATTTCGCACATGTTTAATGGGCAGTCCCTCTCAGGAGCTGGTACAGGGTGCATTTTTTAATTCAAGTGGAGAAGGCGGGTCTTTTGTGAAGATCCTCCACTATACCTTTTATCTTCCAAATCACTGAACTCAGGTGTTCCAGTCCCTTACATGCATTATGGTGTGGTAGGCTACATCCGGAACCAAAACTAATGGTCAGTGGATACTCTGACATTAGCAGCTTTCTATTTTATAAGTAGCATTGGACCTTCAAACTTTGTCAGGCCTTACAGTTAGCTTAAGCTCAGTGCATATTAATCTTTGGGAATTCTTTTCCATGGCACCAGTGCTTTATTAGCATTACCTTATCCAGTGCTAAGTCTCAGATCTAGAGCTTTGCTGAGGGCCTCTGGACTACAAAAACATGGAAATGTTTTGTTGTTTTTTTTAAGTTAAGAATCCAAACTATCTGGTAATCCAACAGATAATTCTTGTTTTTGTTGTTAGGAAAACGGCCCCTGCCTGAAAGTTAGGGATGTCCTGAGCCGATATTAATATCCGATATCCATCTACTGTATCCTAACTATTATAGCATTATATTGGCCGGCATCTAAAATCTTGTATATTTTAATGCTGATTAAAACTAATTCATTGGCCAATTGTTCTTGTATTCTTGTCTATTGTTCTCTGTTTCAGTAATACAACTTCTTCAAGACTTTTCTGTTTTATCAAGACCTGTTGATATTGTATCTGTTAACTCACAGAGCTACAATATTGGTATCATATCAGAAATGTAAAAGTTGTATTGGGACACCCCTACAGAAAGCATGGTATCAAGTGTAAATCTTAAACATAAGGAGATTATAGTGTCAGGTGATGTTAGCTGCTGGGCTTTGCTCCTAAGTTCCAGTGGTGGAGAGAGTTTGCCACCATTACCAATCACGCATAAAGGCTGAACTCTGCCGATCACACAGATTGCCTGGTAAGATTTAGATTTAGGTATAAACGCCAGTGTTAATTTCGCCAGCTTTTTAAAATTTAGTCTTAGTCACGACGAAAATCAATTTTAGTCTGTCATATTTTTATTAATTGCCTTCGCAATTTAGTCTTAGTCTTAGTCTGAATGACGAAAATCTATTTTAGTCTGAGTAAAATTTTTGTCATTTTTGTCAACACTGTAAGTAATAGAACTTATCCACACAATGCTTTTCTTTTTCTCTATTTTATTTATATAACACTGTGCAGAATAGAACTTCTCCACACACTGATTCACTTTTTAACATATATCACATTGTACACATTGAATCTTTTGTCGGCTTGTTTCATTATATCCACATAGTCTTCATCCTCAGTGGTCCTTGCTGGCAGGCTAGTACGCCCAATCCACTTTGCCATTGAGTTCTCCAGGGCTTTCTGCTCTTGGCGTCAGGTTTGTACGTTGGGGTTGCTCCCAACATCTCTGCAACAGATTTCCCTTCCTTCCGAAGCATCGGATTTGGCTGTGGTGTCGATCATTATCATGCAGGTTGTTTTGTTGTCCTTGGTGTTTAAACGAAATGGCTCCATACATCCAGGCGTTGTTTTTGCCAAGCTCCTCCAACAAACCGTACACCGTTGTCCGAGCCCAACGCCATGACTGCGAAGTTGAGCTAGCCACAGTTAGCTACTACCAGTGACCAGTATAAACCCTCTGCTACTACGGAGTGAGCGGCACGAGGCACTGTGGGACAGGCGCCACGTAGGGACAAACAACGCGTAATCTTCTACGAAGTTCAAGAAAAGCTTATATTAACAATTACAAATTAATTATGAACAATTCAATTTTTTAATGTCCATTCGTCCATGGCTTGAAGAAAATAATTTTTAATTCTCGTCATATTTTTATTTTCTAGAAACAATTTTTGTGCATCATCATCTCATCATCGTCATGGGAAAAAGGGGGCGTTAACAAAATATTTTCGTCACCGTCCTGGTTGACAAAATTAACACTGATAAACGCTATAACTGACTATGTGATCTGGTGAAATTGAATCATAAAATCACCTAATTTAAACAAAACATAAAAAAGTTTAATTGAACAGATTCAATTTTTTTCAGACAGAGCAGAGTAAAATAGTACAAAACATGGAACTAAGCCGAGAAACTTTTTATTATTTTTTATTTTATTTATTTCCCACAGATTATCTGCTTCATGTTGGGACAGCAAACATTTTAATACACATAGTAAAAGTTTTCTTTTCTCCTGCAGCTTTAAGGAGACGTTTGCTGTGAGACTCCAAAGTCTGGTGAAGCTCCAAAGGCACTACGTCCCTGAAATATTTGTGCCCCAGCAGCACAGTCCAACATTTACAGCAGTCGGTGGAACCCACGTCTTTCACTGCTGTTTCTTTACACAATTAGTTAAATAATACATTCTGAAATGAGGCAAGAAAACTGCTTGAAATTCATACACATTTTGTGATCAAGACAAATTTGTGGTTTATTGAAATGAAACCGATGTTCAGTGGCTCAAAACAAAATCCAGATTCACTTATAGATGCTAGTGGGCAGCTACAAGTGAGGTTGGATATGAATTATCAAAGAAGTCAGTCTTATTCAATCTTTTTAAGGTGATCTTAAGCAACAGTACTCCAAACAGGGAGCAGCTCCATGTAATGTTTTCTTAAAGTCGTAGGGAAGCCATAATTAAATGTCAAATCATTCTGTCTTAAACATGTACATAAATGTACTCTTTATCAGACGATATTGTCCCAAAAGTTAGAAAATTTCTGTTTAAAAAAAAATACCTTGTACACCTAAATTCGGCCAATCATATCTCAACGGTCATCTGTCAATCAAATTTTTTCAGGTAAAGCATCTTGACTCATATGTCGCAGAAAATATACGCAACACTTGAAATAAGAATCATTTACTTTACCATTGAGTTGCGTCTCAGTGTTCACGGGGATGGACGTCTGTGTCTTCAGCAGGCGTAGAGCTAACAGAACTGGCAGCGTTACGAGGCAAGGGCTCAAACATGTACGGCTGGAAGCCTTCTACACCAAACCAAGCTTCTGCCGCCCTGGCGTCCTCTTCCACAACATCTTCGTCCCTGCTTTCCTCCTCTAAATACAAAACGTATGACGTAGGAGACTCATTCATGACCTCCAACACAAAACTATCCTCCTCTTGAGTGTTTCCTTGAGAGTGTCGTTGCTAATTGCTACTTGGTCCCAATATAATTTCCCTTCGGGAATCTGCTAGCACTAGGTTGCTAACTGGTTAGCAAGATGCTTCCGACACACCAGCCACAACCAAACTTGCTGGCAAACCTTCCGCCGCAACAACCCCGCCTGCTTGATAAACGACCAATAACATCCGCTTTATTCGCTCGTGTAAAGTTGTGCACCATTTCTCTACGACTTTAAATACATTTTTATTCTACTTGTCACAGAACATTTAGAACATCCCTCATGTATTCTGCTCCTCCTTATATATGAAGTTCATTAAAATGTAAAATATTTACTTTTAGACAGTCTGCTCTGTGAGTTTGACCTGGACCCCTCTCATCACACCGCCTTCCTTTCCTCTACTCCCTCTTTGCCTTCTCCTTTCTGCTTGATTTCTTTTTTTGTTGTTTTTTTGTCACCTCATTCAACTCTGTATCGCAGGAAATTACATGTTTGACAGGAAATAGCCTGGGGCAAATACAGCGCAGCCCATTTCTTCACTCTGCTGCCTTTCTAACACCTCACTGACATACTGACATGCCATCGTTGGCAGAAACAAAGTAGAGGACCTTTATTAATTTACTCCTTTTTTATCTTAAGCCTTATTCCAACACTTGCCAAAAGGTTTTGAACCTTTAATACAAGTTATTGTCAGACCAGTATAGATGTAAATTGGTGCATCTTCATCTGCTGCAGGCGGGACACATGGGCATTGGTTTGGTTCACACAAGCTGTTTCTTTTTCCTGCTGGCTCTTAAGTGTACCATGAAAGCCAATCTGCAACACTTACACACACTAGTTTAGGAAGGTTATTTTGGGACAGTTAGATAGATTGAGACCTTTTCCAGGTTACCGAAACTTTAGCAGCTTCCAAAAAAGTAAAAAAAAGAAAAAAAAACAATCCCTTGGACTTTGTTTCCAAGTTTGAAGACGTTTCGCTTCCCATCTAGGAAGCTTTTTAAATTCAAAATGTCAAGAATAGCATTAGTTAGTTAGATGCTTTATACGGTGCCAACAAGCCCTTGTTTTTGTTTAGAAATCATACAAATTGAAATGGACGAATGGGTCCACCCCTTGGACTGGGGCTCATTTGAATTCTTTTGTTAGCCTGCAATGCCCATACATGTCTATGTCTCTGAAAGGGGTGCCATTAAATGGAATTGGTGGCCTGGCTGAATAGGTGAGGTCTTTTTTATCATCTGGTCCTCAAAAGAATGTCCTTTCTCCATAAGGTGTAGATGTACTGCAGAGTCTTGTCCCGAGGTTGTCGCTCTTCTGTGTTGGGCTGTGCGTCTGCCCAGTGGATTGTTTTTTAACTTTTTTAGAATGACTATGACCTGGATGACTGAAAATTCACCAGCATTTACCAGCTCTAGCTTGATCGGTTTAAGGATTATTTAAGCAGCAAAGATCAGCTGTTTACTTCTAAAAAAAGAAATCTACTCATATCGAGATCTGCTCGCCCTGTGTAGTCGGAGCCTCTCCATAAGCTCTGCAGTCAATGTGATATGAAAAAAAAAAATGGAGATTAAAAAGTTGGACGCAACCCGTTTGACCTGTGCTTCAGACATAAGCAAAGCGTTTTTATCTACCTCCTAATATTAGATATTACAGGTGCTGGCCAATATAATCCAGCATTAGTTTTTTTACCTGATCTCAGACTGGGACATCCTTTGGTGTGTCTCTGGTTGGGTTGAAAGAAATGGTTTATTGTACCTAGTTTGTGATTAGTGAGTCATAACCAAAATGTACTCATAAAAACCTTTTATTGAAACAATAAATAGGTGATAATAACTGATCTCTTCATGGCTGAGGGGGCTTTAAGTTTCAAAAAGCCAGAATGGTCTGACACCAGGCTGCTGATTGTTTATCAGTTGGCATTCTTTGGATCTACATTCTTTGCAAAGCAATCTTCTTCCTTTTTTTAGTCCTTTGATCTAAACGGCGCCCGACGTTTGTAAAGAGGTGTTCTTGAGCCAAGCCACTGACTCTCTCTCCCCTTTGTTTTGTTACCTGACAGGTTTTGATGCACACTGATGGGAATCCGGGAAGCTTCCTGTGCCAACGTCTGCCCGTACTGACCTCCATGACTCAGCTGGACGGTACCGCTACGGCCTACGTATGCCAGGACTTTAGCTGCTCTCTGCCCATCACAGAACCCCAGGAACTACGACGGCTGCTCCTTGACAGGACCGCAGTGCCGGAGGCCGACTGAGATCTGACAGACTGCGTTCTGCAGCTTTCTGCTTTTTTTATCCTCAATAAATACCAAAGCTTTAGGTCAATCTGAGCTGCTTTGCTAGGATCTGTTGCTGCTGTGCCTTGCAGAAGTAGCTAAATGTCATTGATAGATTTTCCTTAAGAATTCCCTTGTATTAAACTTCATTTATCTTCCCATCATCTCTGACGACCTTCCTTACCCCTGGTAAAAGAAAAGCAACCCCACAGCATCATCATTATCACAGAGCTGGACTCTCTGATCTTAGCTCATTGAAATGTAAATTAGTTTTATTCAGTGGCATTAGTGAATGAATAAAAGGCACATCAGACATTTTACACATATTTCCTTATTTGTCAACTATAAATTCCCTCCATTTCACACTTATGTCCTGCTTTGAGTTGGTATATCCAAATAAAATGCAATAAACACTGTGTTTGTATGGAAACATTAAAGGGGTCATAGAATGATTCTTTATGTGGTGCTGGTCCTTAAGGTCTCTGAATAGGGTGTGTAAATTGGTTGGGCTAAAAATGGCATATTTGCTGTTCTATGCGCCCTAATGCAAGCCTGGTTATAAGCCCTAGAATGAAATGACAGATTTTCTTCCTTTTATGGTATGCTGATGATTATTTATTGAGCTGTGCACTGATTGGTTGGTTTACAGCGAGCAAAGCTGCTGAGCAAAGGCTCATCATAGCAGCAAGCACTCACTCACTAAAACATTGAAATTGTTCATATGATAAGGTGACCAGACGTCCTCTTTATTCCCGGACATGTCCTACTTTTTATACCTTATACAATGTCCAGGGAGAATTTCAAAACCGTCCGGGATTTTGGTTGACTACATTGCAGCAGAACCGACCCGTCAGCTCTGAGGCTGGTCCGGGAACCCCCCTGGTGGACGGAGGGAGGGAGCCAGCGGGGGACGGAGCAACCGAACCCTACTTGGTGTCTTTGGATACTTGGGAAGACTGTGAAATTTTTCCCCTTTCTCGGTGCAGCCTGGAACACTGCATTTCTACCCGTAGTTCTGGCTCATTTTCAGTAGAGAAACTGCGTACTTTGTAATTATTGTAGAAATAAACCCAACTGTAGACTAAACAGCTAAACAGGTGTCTTACATCTACCTCTGTTCATGTTCTTGGGCCTTGAACCAGTGGGCTGGTCTGGATGTCAAATTTGGGGTGTGACAAAAGTTCAGGCCACAACCAAAAAAAAGGCAACATCCCCTAGTTGACGTCAACTCGGTGCTTCGTTTGAATTTGTCCGTTTTATGGTGGAAGTTTTGAACTGTGAGATTTGCAGAGAAAGGAGGTGTTTTATGCGGTTTGAACTTCTCTGTACGTCCATTTCACCCACTGAACTATTGTTATTCATCTATGATAATGTAAACTCGGTTTTGCATTCTATGACCCCTTTCATGAAACATTTTAATGACTAGTCTGGCAAGGTTCTGTATTGTGCAATGACAGATATGGATCCCCGATTTATTTCCCATTTTAGTAGTACCTCTGAGCAGCATTTTAATAAAAAAACACACACCACTAAATACTTGATTCTAAGTGGAGAAGTAAATGTTTGACTCCTACCAGGAACAACCAGACAACCTTGGAACCATTAACATAAGCTGTATGGAAAATATTGACCCATTATCCAAATCTGGAGGTAGAAACCAATCTGTGTTTTTTGTGGAAGCTTGAACATAAAAATTGCTTTATATACCAGTTTCTGTAAATTAATAACACAAAGCAGCTCTTTGCTATCAGCCAGATCATCAATTTAACTATTGTGAATTTTATCCTGAGGCTTAAACATTAAAAAAATAGCATGCATATGGATTGTCATTTCCCCCCCCCCCTTGTTTATTGAATAAAATAGTTTTCATGTCTGGACTCTGAAAATAAGGTTTCCATTTTTCTTAATCCAACAGTCGACTTGGACTATAAGTGTTGGATGTATAATTATGCATTTATAAAAAAAAAAAAAGTCTGTATTGAAAAAAATTTAAATCAGGCTTGTTCTATTGAGCATTTCATGATGGAAAAACAATTCTTTAAACAAATCACTAGAGAGAGATCAAAATGACTTTAATGCTTACAATGTGTTTATGTACACCTGGAACTGAACCGATTGGAGTTTCCATTTAAAGATGAAGTCCTTTAAAAAGCATGAAAATCAAAACCCGGATTGAAAGCTGATGCTGAAGCAAGTTGTCTGCCAGACTCCCCCTGGGGGCCGTGAGAGTGTAGAAGAAGGAAAGGTGTGTGATGTGTCCACCATGAGCCTCCACCACCTTTAAGGTGAAAAGAATTGCCCTGTGAGAACAAACGCTATATCTCTACTTGTTTCCTTTGGCTTGTTTTTTTCAGATATGGCTTCATACAGGCCTTGTCTCCTGAAGAAGTGAGGGAATCATTTCAGCAGGAGGGTTGCTTCTGTAAGAACATTAAAGTGCCAAGAAAAAAGAGAAACAAGAGGAGGAATATTAGATATAAAGACAGACATCTAAAAGAATAAAGAAAGGGAGAGTGCAATCATTTCTGTTCTGCTATAGAGCTGCTGTGTCCAAGTCTCACTTTCCAGAATGTGCCAGAACGGGAGCAGCGGGCTTTTTGTCACTTTGTGGTTCCCTGCTCCTGTTCCTCCATCTCTCCCTCCCTCTGTGTCTAAGCCGATCATCTTCTACCAGGTTAGGACCTCGCTCTGGTCTCTCCCTCCAGCATGTTTGAAGCTCTCCCATTTCTTCATTCCTTTCTTCTCTTCCTCACTCACACATATATTAATCACCCCCCCCCCCCCCCCCCTTCCTGACTTTCATCCGTCCCCTCGTTATTGTTCTCCACTAATTGTTTTGATGAGCTGCACAAGCTAGATTTTAATTAGCACAAAGATTAGTGGTTGGCCCCAACAAAGCCTTTCTCCCTGCTGATAATGAAGGCATTACCTAAATCCTGAGATATACAGTCCAAGAATAATAGAGCTTGCATTTATCATTCTCTGTCCTTAATATACTTCTGAGGCACTCAACATGAGATGGTGATAACATTTAACAGTCGCAGTAAAGGTAATATCCTGGAGTTGTCTGAGAGGGCTGAATCAGCTGGTTTTAATGGTGTCTTCAAAGCTACTGAGAGAGCAGTATTTTTTCTTTCATAACATCTTTAAGTGCTGAATATTCCTATTAGAAAACAAACTATTCAAAACTTACATTTTATGCTGATTTAGTCTGCATCTACTTGTTACAACAGTGTGAAAAAGTATTTTTTTAACCTTTAAAAATCATTTAAAAATTGTATTTATCAAACTAATTTGATATGAGACAGAGATATCCAATGGAAAAACTAAATATCAGCTAACATAAAAAATCACCTAAATCTTGTCTGACTGCATGAATAAAGTTTGTTCGTTATATTGGTGATTTTTTTTCTTCTTTTCCTATTAAAAGCATAGATGTGTAGAGAAAAACAACTTAAGCAAGAGTAGCAC
>NW_015151150.1:331357-332830 GCF_000732505.1 Cyprinodon variegatus | reverse complement strand
AGAGTTTATGATCTATACTGATCACAACAGGTCTGACAAGGTACAGCATCTAGGTGCCTCAATAACTTTGAATCTTAAAGGTTTTGAAAGAAACAAATTATTCTGACTAAAATTAATTCAGTTTATTTATATACTTTAGTGCCAATTCTTAACACATGTCATCTCAATGGGCTTTACAGAGTCAATACTGTCAGATTGGTTTGAAAAACCAGTTAATTGCATCCAGACATTGACTTGCAAGACATGCTCCACCTGGATGACCCTGCAGCGATGACCTGTGCTTGGATTTTGTCATTGACTCTTTAGCAATCTCTCACACCAAGCTACCATTTCATGTATCAGCAGTGGAGAGAAAAAGCTCCCTTTTAAAAGGGAGAAACCTCCAGCACATCCAGGCTCAGTGTGAGCATCATAGCAACATAAGAAATAAGTTTTTTTGGTGCTCTGGCCCTGGCAGAAGACTTTGAAGCTGTGAATCAACATTTAAATGGATGGGTAACCTCATAAAGGATTGGATCGATATTTATTTTTGATTATGTTCATGGTGGAGAATCCTGCTTCACAGCAGCAGGTTGAGCCAAACATACTCAAAATGTGCAGGGTCATCTTTGAGCACCATTTCACTTTTCTGTCACCAGTTCACTGCAGTTCTTCCAGCAATCCACACTTTCTCTCACTTTTTCTCATCATCTTTTCCTTCTTTCCCATCGCCCAGCTTGCCACAGGTTTGCCTGCTGTGTCTATAAGTAGCTAGTAGCAGCAACCCAGACTGACAGCAGCTCATTGGATCATTTGTATCATGTGTAGCATGGTCCTAGATGCTCCAGAGGACTTTACCATACAAACAGGAGAAGCGGCGCTAGTGCATTTAGACACCGTCCTCGGACAACATGCAGTAATTTATAAATGTTTTAAGTCAGGTTGGGTCCGGGCTGCTCAGTGGCGCAGTGGGTAGCACTGCCGTCTTGCAGCAAGAAGGACCGGGGTCCATTCCTTGCCCTGGGTCTTTCTGCATGGAGTCTGCATGTTCTCCCTGAGCATGCGTGGGTTTTCTCTGGGTACTCCAGCTTCCCTCCACTGTTAGGTTAATTGGTTTCTCTAAATATTCCTCAGGTGTGAGTGTGAATTGTTGTTTATCTTGTGTGTCTCTGTGTTGCCCTACGATGGACTGGCGACCTGTCCCGGGTGTAGACTGCCTCTCGCCTGTAAACAGCTGGAGATACAGTAGGCACCAGCACTCCTCGCGACCCCCCTTGGGATAAATGTGGCAGAAAATGGATGGATAGTTGTGGATTTGCCAGCAGATGGGTCTGGATCCAGAGTGCGGTCTTCTAATCCGGGACCTCTGCTATAGAGTATTTGTATCAGACATGGGCGTAGTTTTGCATAGGGACCATAGGGACATGTCCCTACCAAAATTTTGAACCGACCTAATTGTCCCGACCAATAATTGGATGTGAGCAACATGTTTAT
>NW_015151150.1:304315-331202 GCF_000732505.1 Cyprinodon variegatus | reverse complement strand
ATACTCATGGTGTAAAATTAAACTAAATATTAAGTGATGAACACATACGGATGCTTCAAACAATAAGATAATAATAAACATATAGAATACAGTAATTACACAAAAGAAAATAGATTGTTTTAAGTACAAATCCTGTAAAATTGATAGTTATAGTGTGTTGATTTTTTTCCTATTACAGTATGCAGTTTACTATATTTTCACTTAACCTTAAAATGACACAGCAGACTCAGCAGATGGTAAATAAGATGATAAGATGAGCTTTTTTTTTATTTACAAAAGTTACAACAAATGGAGTAGCCAGAAAAGAGTGGTAAAAATAGTAATATTTTATCATATTTTAATGAAGTAAAGGTGAAAAGCACAATGCTGTAAAACTGCTCCTAAAGGTATTTAAGAAAAAAAAAATTAACTAAATGTAAGTGGTTTCTACTAGTGTTGCACAGATACCAGTATCCGGCGGGGCCCCGATCCAGCACTACAATGGTGGTATCGGTATCGGTGAGTACCAACAAATAGGGCACCAATACCATTTTGAGAGCCAAAAGTTTATTATTGTCAACCATTCCAGGTAGGCAATAAAAAGTTCTACACAAAGGTAGGCTGCAGCTTGACAAAGCCATGATGGCAATTATTTTACATCCAAGTAGTATGCAGTTCTTCATATATATATATATATACATATATATATACACACACACATCAATTTTAAACAGATGGTATTGGTATCTGCCAATACTGCACAGCCAGGTATCAGGGCCAAAAAATGGCATTGGCACAACACTAGTTTCTACCCCCCTCTGATAAGAAGAAACATGTTTAGTAGTAACTTTGTCCCCACAGCAAGTCCCCTTATAAAAACCTAGAAAAAAGAAGGGTTAGCATGAGTTCTTTGGTATTGCTGAAAGCAGGGGGAACTCCACTTTGGCTTTGTGGTGGCATCATCCATCTTCTATGGCATGTTAGAGCAACAGCATATCTGCTAGATGAGGTTGTTAGATAAGCTCATTAGCAGGGCTGGCTCTATCCCTGGACACACTGCCGGTGGTGGGAGACAAATAACATCACTGTTGGACAATGTCTCCCATCACATGCATTAAACTGAGTTGGACAGCACATTTAGTGAAAGACTTTTAAAGCGTAGATGCACAAACAATCACCTTTGGAAGCCAGACCTCTGGAACGCTGCAAGAGTTTATGATCTATACTGATCACAACAGGTCTGACAAGGTACAGCATCTAGGTGCCTCAATAACTTTGAATCTTAAAGGTTTTGAAAGAAACACATTATTTTGACTTAAATTCATTCATTTTATTTGTATACAGTACTGCCAATTCTTAACACATGTCATCTCAACTTTACAGAGTCAATACTGTCAGATTGGTTTGGAAAATCAGTTAATTTACCCAGACATTGACTTGCGTGCATTTAGACACTGTCGTCAGACAACATGCAGTAATTTATAAATGTTTTAAGTCAGATTGGGTCCGGGCTGCTCAGTGGCGCAGTGGGTAGCACTGCCACCTTGCAGCAAGAAGGTCCGGGGTCCATTCCTTGCCCTGGGTCTTTCTGCATGGAGTTTGCATGTTCTCCCAGAGCATGTGTGGGTTCTTTTGGGGTACTCCAGCTTCCTCCCACGGTCCAAAAACATGACTATTAGGTTAATTGGTTTCTCTAAATTCTCCTTATGTGTTACTGTGAGTGTGAATTGTTGTTTATCTTGTGTGTCTCTGTGTTGCCCTACGATGGACTGGCGACCTGTCCAGGATGTATCCTGCCTCTTGGCTTTAGTCAGCTGGAGATAGGCACCAGCACCCCTCATGACCCCCCTTGGGATAAGTTGCCAGAAAATGGATGGATGAGTGTGGATTTGCCAGCAGGTGGGTCCGGATCCAGACTACAGTCTGCTATTTGTATCAGAAACAATACGGTAAGGTTTGGTTAAAAAAACGTGCAGTAACAGACTATAGTAAAGTTATAGTTAATAGATTTTCTGTGATAAATATGCTTGGAAGGCCGTTTCTGTCCCAGGATCTGCATTCTTTCATGTAACCCAGATAATTTGTGACTCTCCTGTTTTTTTTAGCCTGTGTTATGTCATTCACAAGTTCTGAATGTTTGGAACAAATCGGCCGTGCAGGCTGCATAGCTGTGTGGGCTTGTGTTGATGTGAGTTGGAACAGGACGCCAAAAACTTTGGTATTTTATTCACAGGTTTGTGGCACCGCATGATCCCTTAGCTAGTTTTTATCAGGGAACATGTTCTGGATTTGACATGGGCAAAATTCTGTGCTGTGTGTGTATATATTTCAATCTGTGTTTAAACAAGTCTGTGTTAAACCAGGCCAATCTAAGTTGTGTGTGCTGTTGTCTGTTTTATCAGATATAGCTGCTGTGTCTCAGACTGTGATAATGAGGCCACAAGGGGGCTGAGAACAGTGGCACACTAACTTGGAGAGAGGAAGAATATTCAGAAGCAGGGGAACAAGGTGTGTGGGTGTGTAAGTTGTGTGTGTGTGTCACAGTAAAGATAAGAGTCCTTTTATTCTGCTCTTTTGTCACAGAATTTAAAACCATGATTTGTCTTAAGAGTTCTCTCAGTTCAGATATGATCTTATGATGCGGTTTAAACTATTTTAGCAGTTTCACTTAGCAAGCTTTTGCGATATATCCCACTCTAGAAAAATCTGATTTGTTACCAATAAAAATGCTAATTGTGAATGTGCCCTGTGAGCGATGAGCTTTCTGCTCTGCATATATGCATCTGATTGGGTTTAAGGTAGAACATACATACATGTTCCTACTATTGGTACTTTCTGAGGGTGGAGTGAAACTACTGTATATCTTTAATCCAAAACAAACATGTTTTTTCTTTTTTATTATAGTACCAAGATATCCCTCAATTTTTGTGATACTATTGATAAGTGCCACAGACACGGAATGGCCTTGGAGGGATAAACACAACAATTTGTTTTTCACAACAATATTTAACTGTCTATCCGGAACATCACATACAAAATGCTTCATAATATATTGTTGTGATTCCTTCCCTTTAGGCAGACAGAAGCCAACATACAAGAGAGACATAGAATCACAAATCCATAAATACTTAGCATGTTAGAGAAGAGTTTAGAATTTAGAAAAAGAGTATAATTTAAAATCTTCCTTCTCAAATATGAAGCCTTAAATGGCCAAACTCCATCTTATATCAGAGATCTGATTGTTCCTTATGTTCCTAACAGAGCACCTCGCTCTCAATCTGCAGGTTTACTAGTGGTTCCTAGAATTTCTAAAAGTAGAATGTGAGGCAGATATTTTAGTTATCAGGCTCCTCTCCTGTGGAACCAACTACCAGTTTTAGTCCGTGAGGCAGACACCCTGTCTACTTTTAACAGTAGGCTTAAAACCTTCCATTTTGATAAAGTTTATAGTTAGAAGGGCTCAGGTTATCCTGAGCTATCTCTATAGTAATGCTGCTATAGGCTTAGACTGCTGGAGGACATAGGGACCCCTTTATCTCTGCTTTTTTCTGTATCTCTGCTTCTGTATCCTTGAACCCCAGTCGGCTTCAGCAGATGGCCGCTCACACCGAGTCTGGTTCTGCTGGAGGTTTCTTCCTGTTAAAAGGGAGTTTTCCTCTCCACTGTCACTCCAAGCATGCTTAGTGTGAGGGAATTCCTTTGAGTCAATGAGTCGATGAAATCAACTGGTTTTCCTTAGTTAAAATTCTTCCAATAAGTTTGAATGTATGATCTGGTTGAATTGCAATGTGCCTTGAGATGACATTTGTTGTGAATTGGCGCTTTATAAATAAACTGAATAGAATTGAAAAGTTAACAGTAAGATATGGGCTCAGGATAAAAGGGAGCAAATAGAGTTAGTCACAGTAAAATTTGAACCTAAAGCTGTATCTAAAAGAGTAACAGGAGTAACAAGGCACCATTCATCTTCCTTCATCTTCCCAACAGTAAACCAGCAGCCAATATTAAAAGAAAACCCCAGACCCATATTGGGTGTTGGGTCTTACTTCATGGATTTGTATTCTACCTTCATAGTTGTCTATTGAAAGTATCCATGAAATTGTCCCAAAGCATGGCAAGAGGAATCTAAATTTGATTTTCATGAGTCATGTTTGGCATAAATAAAATACAACATTCCAGTTTTGAACCAGCGATTAAGTGGATGTATATTGGTTTCATGGATTGTTTCCTAGCCCCCCCCAGCCAGCTTATCATTGAATCTATTATGAGTTCAACAGTGTATCATAGCGTACTTGAGAAAAATAAATGTAACCATCCATAAAAAAATTACGCTGGAGCAGAACTGTATGCACCCAATACATACCAGTAAATCCACCCAGGGCTGGATGGGATTTAAGTTAAAGCGGATATCTTAAGCCCATGCTGGGGTGTGCTGTGATGCTGTGGACTTAAAAATCTTTACAGTGCATGCGAGAAACCCCTGAAATATCCCACAGCTGAAAGTAAAAAGTGGAGCAAACTTTCCTCTTTCTCTTGTCAAAAGAGGAATCTATTTCCACCAAAAGTGGGTTTTGTTTAAGTCAAATGAGATAACTTTCTTTTCCAGAATGAATAAGATCCGGCATCAATGTTATTCTGATGCACCCCTGTAGAAGGGTGTATCAGAGATGGAGAATAAAGCTGAGAACAGGGAGCTGGTGGACTGTTTTATGACATGAGTATGACATGAGGAGTGTAAACAGTAAACTCACCTTGATTGTGAATAAAACAAGGGAGATTAATGAAGATTTCAGGATAAAAAGGATCAAGTCTAACACTATAACCATAATGTGAGAAGGAGTGAAGGTTCCTTCTGGAGTTTATTATATCTGAGTATTTACTGTATAATAGACAAGACTGGAACTGGAACTGGAATGTAACTGTAAAGCTTTCTAAAAGAGGGAAAACTTCTTGAGGAAAACTAGGTCCTTCAATGTTTGCAGCAAGATGCTGCATTTATCCTAAATGTCTTTTTTGGTGAGTGTGATCTATTCTGCCATCATCTGCTGGTGTAGCACAATCAGCTATTACTCAAAGAAGCTCAGCAAGTTGATAAAGAAGCCTGCCTCTGTACCGGAACTCTATAACGTCTGGAGATGATTTTACAACTCTTCAAAAAATAAAAAAACACTATGTTCAACCCCAAGCCAACTCTTCATCAGACTGTTATTCATCAACAAATTGGCTTTAGTCAGAGGCTTCTCTACACAGAGAATTTGAAAATTTGAAAACGAACTCCTAAGGAGTTAAAACAACATGAAGTAATTTATGAGCAAATGCCTTGCCCTAATTCACTCTTCACCAAGCCCTGTCCTGATTTTATGTGTTTTCTTCTCCTTTCCTCTTCTGAAAAAAGTTTTTGCTGGCTCATGTCATAACCCTCCAAAATAAAAATAAAAATTGTTCTATAATCACCTGTGGGTAACACAGTGGGAGGCATGTGGTTATTGATGCCAGTGACCTGACATTAGGCCGCTGTAAAGAGGTTGTTCTTGCTGTGAGAACAAGAACATAGCCACCAGGTCGGTAGCTGGCAAATAAAGTTGCAAGTGTGGTTTTTCAAACGGAGTCAGTAAAGGGAGAAGACTGCGCACCCATCTCATAAACACAGGCTCGATCTGAATACCTCCATTTGTACTGTAGCTCCTACCTCCTGTTCCTAGCTCCTATCTCTTCACCTTTCACGGGGTCAACAGTAAAACCACTCAACAAGGAGGAAAAGGAGTTCTGGACTGCTGTGATGAATCTGGAATGCCTTCAGCTGTATGGCTGTCGCTCTATGACAGCAGACACAAATGATGCAGGTCAAATTGGGACCACAGGCTCCTGGAAAAAAGCAAAAGTTACAGAAATGTAGCCAACAGCTGAAGCTATCCATTATAAACCCTGCTTTATTCTTTTCAGTTCAATTCAGTTTATTTATATAGCACCAATTCACAACACATGTCATCTCAAGGCACTTTACAGAGACAATTCAACCAGTTCATACAGCCAGACTGGTTCAAAGTTTTCTAAGGAAAACCAGCTGATTGAATTAACTCATGGATGTATATTTTTTTTGGGGGGGACGGCACTAGTGGCTTGTTTTTTTCAACAGCAGGCTGACAGTAAAGGGGGCATGAGCAAGGGGGAGAGACATGCAGGAAAGGGCCACAGGCCGGTTTTGAACCCCGGTCACCCACGTTAAAGACTATGGCATGTTTACATAGGTCGTGTGGGCTAACCACTGCGACACCTGCACGCCCAAAAACGATGTTACGCTACAGCGTACAGAAGTTTGTCGAGCACTAGGACCAAGCGGAAAACTGTAGCTCAAGCTGATGTCTGCTTCCCTGAGTTTAGACTGCGCTAAAGCTCCTGATTGGACCACTGTCTTTTCTTGTGTGATTGGTTGTCACCGCTGTCACTCCTGAGAAGCTCACTTTACAAATATCTGATGCACCATTGAATCGTGAACTGTGAGGGGATGGTCAAACCCCCTGTAGTTAGTTATATTAAAAAATACTTGCTTCCCCCCCACTTTTGAGATCAAAATTTTAGCCATGCATCGACTCATTGAATCCAAAGCAATCCCTCACACCACGCATGTTTGTAGTGACAGTGGAGAGGAAAGCCCACCTTTTTAAAGGAAGAAACCTCCAGCAGAACTAGTCTCAGTGTGAACGGCCATCTGCTGAGGCTGACTGGGGTTCAATGAGACAGAAGCAGACATACAGAAAGAAGCAGAGATACAAAAAACAACTGTCAACCAGCTCCACAGGCAGCTCTGTCCAGGAAACACACAGCCAGGCAGACGAGTTCCGAGCCACCTCCCATGTCAGAGGCTGAAAGAGAGCACGTCCAGTTATTCACAGTCAGAGAAACAGGACTACACTGGAAAACAGGCCAAACGCCAACATCTATAAACAAAGGTGTTGATGGCAGCAGCACAGCTGATATTTCTCTCCAGGATTAACACCATCTTGGAGAAGCTATAATTTGCATAGCTCAGTTAGACTAAACAAGTATTGAATAATACTTTACTTTCAACATACAACACCAAAACTGGAAATCTTAACACTTCAGACTTTGCTCTGTAGACTTGGTGTAAGAAAGACTACTACAGGAGAGCCTACCTATCTACAGCCATCAACATTTAAAACAATCATTGAATAAACCCTAATAAGAGTTACAAGGACATTCAAATTTCCTTTCAATAATTACCATGAACAAACATTTATTTGGGAAGAATTTTAATAGGATGTTTCAGTTATTTCCTACTACTGCAAATATTGTTCTGTCTCTCCATGAGTCAATACTTTACCTTTTATCTAGTAGATATAGTGATCAGCAGTTTTAAGTTTAAGTTGGTGCTGTTATGATTTGTTCTCTCACATAAATTTCAAACAAGGACTTACAACTTCATTATTGCAAAAAAATAAGGGCTGTAAATATTCTGTTTTTATGATTAATCACATCAAAACTTATGCATTTTTTTAGGCTTCTGTTAACCACTCGAGTTTTTATCCTAACCCTGTGGGTGGCCCTTCTCACAGGCACAGCCTGGCCAGCGGTGGTATGTTCATTTGGATTTACAAGGAAACAATAAAATTCTTTTCTTGGATGCAATTCATGGGAATTTTTCCCTAAATGAATACTGAAGTTGTGAGAAAGACATTAATTGGTAAAAAAAAAAAAAAAAATAGAATTGTTTTCAACATTGACACAGTTCATATGACTGAAGAACTGGATCAATGCAGCTTTTATTCAGATCAGGGAGGCTGTTCATCCAATCTTTTGCGTGACTCTCTTTTTTCACCAACGATTGATTGCCATCTGGCTATAAAGTGCAACATATTTTCCTGCAGTAGGTGTGGACCCTGAAATTTATCTCCTGGCCCATTTTGTACAAATGGATTAGGGGAATTCATTATTCTATTTAATGATTAATGATTCCTTTATAAAGAGCTAATAATTGAAAAGGTGTTTAGATAGTTTGTTTGAATTAATAAGCAGTGTCTGTAAGTGAATGCTAACCTTACAAACATGGTCCTTCATTTAAAATTGAGCTAAATAGTTAAGCAGGTCAGTTCTGTCGCTAGCTGAGGTTAGCAACCAATTTGTCTCCTCTTAAAAACTGTTTCAATGATTAGATTTTCCATCAGAAACAACTGTGGACTGATCAGAAGTCTTCAACAAACCACCTTCTCCTACCTATCACTGAACTACGGCTGTGCCTAACAATGATTTTCTAAGTCTGAAATCTATTTCATATTGATCTCTAAAGATCAACTCGTTCTACCAAAGATCTATCCAGGGTTCTCTCTGTTTATTTACATAGCAATAATTAACAACACGTCATCTCAATCCACATTACAGAGACAGTTCAGTTCGATCACACAGACTGCTACAATGCTTTACATCTACGGGAATCCAGCTGATTGCAACAAGTCATAGACTTTGCAGGACATGCCCTTCCTAGATGACTATTTAGCAACATTCAATATTCGCTTGTATTTTAACACTACAGCAATCTCTCACACTGTGCATGCACATAGTGACAGTGAAGAGAAAAAGCTCCCCTTTAACTGGAAGAAAGGTGCAGTATTAAGAAAGGCCCAGTGTGAGCAGCATTTCTGCAAAGCCTGAATGGGGTTCAAGGAGAGAGAATCAAACACACAAGAGGAACATAGAAGCACTGATCTATAAATAATTTGCATGTTAGAAAAGCTAGTGGTAAATTTGCTTGAGGTGACTCTGTCTAGGAAATAAAGCAGATGAGCTCTGATCCAGTTCTCATTTCAAAGAGATGAAAGCGAGTCTATACAGCTAGTCACAGTAAATGATGGAAACAGGACAAAACTGTAATAAACAGGCCCAACTCTATCAGCCGAGCCTACATTTGGAAGGATTGCTGGTCTTCCCACCCTAATTAGAAAAGAAAAAAAGCAGAAAGAAATCTTGGGTGCAGCAGAGCAAAAAAATAAATAAAAAAGTAATCCCTCCCTAAGCTGATTTAAAAATAAAACTGAAATTCCTGCAACTTAAAAAAAGCTTTTTTGACAGTTAATACTCTCATTAACTGCCATTACTTTATTAAGTTGCTTTTAAATATTAATCTGATACTATTATTGATATGTTGCATAACTTCACAGTCATTAATTGTGGAATCAGCTGAACATGTTATTAATACCAGCAAGTATACTGGGGTCCTCTTCACCAGTGAGGGGAGAATGGGGCGGGAGATCAATAGACGGATCGGTACAGCTGCTGCTATAATGCACCGGCCTTTTCTGATGATGAGAGTTGAGTGAAAAGGCAAAGCTCTCAATTTACTGATCCGTCTACCCCCAGCTTTGATCATGACCTAAAGAACAAGGTTCTAGATACAAGTGGCTGAAATTAGCTTTCTTTGAAAGATGGCTGGGCTCTGCCTTAGAGAGAGGGTGAGGAGCGAGAGGTTGGGAGTAGAG
Source organism: Cyprinodon variegatus (assembly GCF_000732505.1). NCBI lineage: Eukaryota > Metazoa > Chordata > Actinopteri > Cyprinodontiformes > Cyprinodontidae > Cyprinodon > Cyprinodon variegatus. Next base: position 321,732 of record NW_015151150.1, on the reverse strand, counting down.
CCACTTCCCCACATGAGGAGGAACCAGCTGAGTTAGCACTGACAGATGACCCGTACACATATGAGCAATCCAATTAAGACTGGCCCAGAATGAAAAGAATAAATCTTGAAAATCAGACTTAAATTGATTCTTGACATATTAAAGTATGTCTGATTCTGATTTGAATTGATACCCAGCCCTACTTTAGACAGAAGAACCCATGGACGTAATTGGCAATATAGTTTGCCTAAAGAGTTAACCGTCTGAAAGAAAGACATGACTGGAACATATAAAAAGAGCCTGAGCAGGCTCTGTCAGTTTTGTTTGTCATTTTTAAGACTAAGACTTAAATACTTTGTTAGGGTGACATTTTAACCAGTGCCTTGCAGATGACAGATCCGAGCAGGCAGGGCTGTTGGATCATGCTCCAGTCTGTAATGGATGCATCGGTCTGATGCAGTAGAGTGCATAGAGCTGGACTCTATCAGGCCACTGAGGAAATCTACAGTACAATAAAAATATGCCAACAGATATCTTCTGTTAATGCTCAAGACAATCTGAGTAAATGCAAAACAAGGATTTTATTTATAAAAGGGGAAATTCTATTCAATAGCTGATTTATTGAAATTCTTTTTTTGAGAAGCTTCCTCTAGTCTAACAAATTTCTTATATTCAGATGAGGAATTAATCTAACTGCTATAATCAGCTGAGATATGTTTATGTATTTTTTAGTGCATATTAAGGCACCATTTTTAAGCAAACTCTAGTTTCTTTGGTGTTCTGACTTATTCCTCAATACCAAAATAGTTATTTAACAGTATGAACTTATGACCCTTTTTACACTATGCTTAGTGGTGCTTCGGTAGCTTCTCCACACTACAATGCTACATTTGCTTTAAATCAAACCTAATTATGTCTAAACTTATCCAAGTCTTACACTCTCAACCTGTCCACAGTTTAAAAATTAGGAGGGCTCAATATTTTCAGTTTATAATTGAGCAATAAGGGGCTTTGTTGTTGGTACCGTTTTCTTTTGCTCCAAATAAACTGTTACAAAGACAGTGTGGACTGCTCAGTTTAGGTGAGTAATAGAGAGATTTAGTTCAAATTATGTAATAAAGTTAGCAATAGAAAATAATAATGATAATAATAATGTATCATTATATTATCAATAAAATGCACTTCATAGAAATATTAAGAGAGGTCAGCCTAGGTGACTGGATCATCTAGTCCAGAGGACGACCCACTTAGAGGTGTTAGAGGCGTGTTCCACCTGAAGGAGGCCCACAGGACGGCCCAGGACACATTGGAGGGATTATGTCTTCAGGCTGACTCTTGACCGCCTCAGGCTTCCAACATGGGAGCTGAAGAAGTTGTCTGGGAAGAGGGAAATCCGGGCATTTCTGCTGAGACTGCTGTCACTGTGACTGTGTGTGCAAAATAAGACAACCTCATTGAGCGCTTCATATTTATGTATCTTAGTGTGCAAAAAAAAAAAAAAAAAAGGAAAATTTGAAACATTAATAAAAAGGGTAAAAAAACCTGGAAATTCTGATTGTGCCCCCTTCAGGATCCCTTGCCTTGACATTACTCCTGAAGGCAGCCATTTATAAGTCAAGCTGAAAACTGTTTAATTTACCGCCACAATGCTGCAAACCAAACTTGTTCTTTGATGAGTGTTAATGTTTGGCTTCATTTTCTTTTACATTACATTCCACTACATTTCATCAATTTGACTGTATGACCTGGTGAACTGTAAATTGCCTTGAGATGACATGTGTTGTGAATTGGCGCTATATAAATAAACTGAATTGAATAGAATTGATTTTTGGTTTAACTGCACAAAGACTGGCTCCTTCCTGGTGCTTTATTCTGTCTCACATAGCTGTTCTTTTCCTCACATAAAGTGGTCTCCGTGATGCAAACACACTCTCCTTTGTTTTTGCATTGCATCAATGCCACCTTTCTGGCAACAATGATAACAGACATTTTAGATGTGTTTCAAACACCTGCCTTTCAAATGTTCTAAATTTTGAGATTTAAACTGCGCCATTAGTTTTTAAGAAATGTCTTTAAGACTTTCAGACTTAGACTTGGACAACTTAATTTGGTTTCATACAGCTTTCAGAAACTTTTCCATTCCTTAAAGTGCAGCAGTGATCAAATGTAAACAGTGCGGGAGAAAAGACATGGTGCAAAAGCGCATTGATATGGAAGTTCACAGCATTAAATATGTTTGGTGCAAATATGCAATATTTTGGTTTGGTGTTTTCAGTTGGATGCAGAGTCAGGGCCATGATTAAGAGTTTTCTCAATAGTTCACCTGTTTGATGGCAGTGGAGAAGAGGCTGTTTTGGAAACTGCTGGATCTGCATTGAATGATGCAAAGCCTCTTCTCAGAAGGCAGCAGGGAGAACAGTCCATGGTGGGGGTGTAAAGGGTAATTGATGGTTAAGAGTGGTAAGTATTTACATTTCAACATTCTCCTCCCACTATTTTGTGCATTTTGACAATGAGCATATATTTAGTAATACATGCAAACACATTCAATGGATTGCGCCTATTATTTTGATCATTGAAAAGATGCCACGGTCTACAAAATGAGTCAGCAGGTGAACTTTGCAGAGCATTGCAATTAAGTTTGCACCTGATTTCTTTTTTTTCATCAGATGCAAAACATTAGTAGATCAGGCCTTAAGTCTTTTTTTATGGTGTCAAACCATAACATTTTGTCACCAAAATGCTAAGTCCCTAAATATTGAATGTTTCAGACCACCTGCTTTAGACTGTGGTGTCATGAACAGTGTTATGTCAAACTGACAAAAAAAAAAACAGTGGCTAAATAAGTAAGATGGGAAGCCATTTTGAACTAAATGTTACTGAGAAAAAAGTAAAGTGACCCCTAATAATTATGTTTACATGTCCTAGAAAAATACTTCCTCCATGGTGTGTGAGTATATTTTGTACAATGATGACTTTTTTTGAACTTTAAAAAAAAAATGTAAAATTTTGGTAAATCCTCTGCCAGATCTAAAATGATATTCATTCATTGCACTTTGGAAATAAAAACATTGAATAATAAAGAGGCCTAAATAAACGTGACTTGAATTTTGCAGTATTTTGTAAATGTTTCAACACCTTTCCAGGAGTCTTTATTAACTCCAATGCCAAAAAAAAAAGTAAAAATCCATTTGCATCCAAAGGAGGACCCATATGACTGAGAATTTACTTAGACACCATTTAGATTATGAAACACAAGTAAATTGGTCTCTGACTTACACTTTGCAATAACTATCATTTATAAATGGTAAAGAGACCATTTATTAATGATTAACATTTAGTTGTTAATGTTTGATTAATAAAAAAAAAAACTGCATTTAAACCATGCATTTAAGGTAATTAGATCATTTTAATTTGTGCAGCCCACTGATGTTGGGTAAAAAATAAAAAATAAAGGCTAGTTTCAGGTCTTAAACCCACTGATGTCAGGGATAGGGATAAACTAACACGGCAGGGCAATATGTTCTATTTACGTTTTATAAATAGATTAGATGCAGATTATAAATGCTTATAAAACATTATTACAAATTTGTTAATCATTAATAAATGGTTTCTGTACCATTTATCAATGATGGTTTTTGTAAAGTTTTAACGTCTGAATTTTTCTCTAAAGCTTTCCACACTCTTTATGATGAAACACATCTTCCTTCTTTGAAAAGCAAAATATAGACTGTGTGTTGGCAGCTGCTCTGTGTGTTCTTGTCTTATCGGAACATAAGGGTTAGCTGTTTTTTCTGCAGATTAACGAGGTCTTTCTTTGTCACATTCTTTCTTTCATCTTGTGAAAAACAACAGCATATCAACGGGTTATCTCTAAATCTCCCCTTGCTTAACAAGCAGCCCCTGAATCAAACCTGCCCTCTGAAACCTCAAGGCTTTCCCTCCTGCATTTATATCTCCATCTGTGCAAACTCCTGCTTCTCCTCTGAACAGCTTAGGAAGGAAGACCAGCTTGTATGCTCATATGAGCTTTTTAATTACAGTACAGTAACTTAGCAAACAATGTGCCATAGGAGGAGAGGTCGGCACATGTAGGGAGCTGTTAGGATAAGGATTCTCTGCAGCTTTCACCTAAAAGTCTTGTTTCAAATGGATGTAAGGTTGTACAAATGAGTCAGCTTAAAGTCTAAGCCTTAGGATGCATGGATAAAATATAAAGCCCTCACTCTTCATCTAACATTGGAGGAAAGAACAGCACACAAACATTCTCTGCAGGCGGGAAAACAAGGTGTGCCAATGTTTTCATGTCTAAGTGTGTGCCAGCTTGATAAGACAAGAAAACGGGCACAAGCAGCAGCAGAACAATCAGAGAGAATTAGAGGAATATTATGGGCTGGGTTCCTTTAGTGCCTCCTGTCGCCTGAAAGACGAGCTACATCTTAGTGGAGGAAATTCATAACATTTAACATTACATTAACATTTAAGCTAGAGTGACAGTGAGAGTTAGCCTACATTTGCTAAAGATTATCTACCAAAAATTTGTGCTAAGTGTTTCTGTTCTCACTGGTCCTAGTTATGTCATGATCTGGCCTGTTTGCTCTCCCTTAATTGTCATTCCTTTCACCTGTTTTCCCTCCCTGCCTCAATTATAATTTATTCCTCTCACCTGTTTCCTCTTGGTTATATTCAGTTCAGCCTGAGCATTCAGTGCCAGATCATTAACTGTTTTTCTGTGAGCCTGTGTGTTCAGTTTATTTTATGGTTCATGTCATGGATCCTAGCAGCCAGTGGAAAGAGGGTTTTGTGTTTGTCTCGTCTCCTAATCGTCCACTGTTCCTCCCCCGCGGAGTCCTCTGGGTTTTTGGCTCTATACGCGGGGAGGTTCAGTTTTTATCTCAGTAAGCCTGGCTCCAAGGTGGAGACCAGTTTAAAGGTCCTGCATCAAGTTCTGGTTCCACGTCCTGTCTCGGCTACCCTCTTCCACTGAGTCTGCTCATCTGCACCTGATCCTGTCTGCTCCTGTGCGTGACCACCTGGTCACGCTTTCGGACCCTGTCAGACTCTGAACCCTCCTGGGAACCAGTGGATGCCTGGAAGTCTGGATCCTGCCTCCTGTTTCTGTTCTTGCCTGATCTGGATCCTCTCCCTGTCTGATCCTGTCTGTTCTGGATCCCTGACCAGGATCGGCTTCCAGCATGTCCTCTGGGACTGCAGCACTTGGGGACATTCTAGGACTGGACTGTTAAACCAGGTAAGTGGCCTACTCAGATAATCATCTTCTGTCAGATGATCGTGGTCACTTACCTGTGTTTCTCCTGCAGAGTTCTGTGATTGGACGGTGCCCCACTCCCCATCCTGCAGTGTCCGCGAGCCACAGCTCCACTTTAGTTTTTGTTTTATTTAATAAACTTCTTGAACTTTCCTACTGACTGTCTCTCCTTGAATACTGGGTCCATCTGTCCTCTGTTCATGACAAGTTAGGACTCACTCGGTGATCAGACTGTTGCCTGTAGTTCTTGTAAAAATGTTCTGCTTGTTGCTCTCCTTAAGTTTAAAGATGATTTTTTGTGTTTCTCTGAGCTTCACTACCTGAAAAACAAATAGTTGCAGCTTTTCCATGTCTACTCCAGCTCCATCCAATTTACCCTTTCAATAACTTCGTCTAAAGGCTCCTGCTGGACCCCAGATCAAGTTTCCTTTTACTTCATCTACCTGCATGTTTTCATACCTCATTGAAACCACTTGGAGATTAGTAGTAACTTATGGATTGATAAAACATATCACAAATACCCCCTACACCAGTAACAGATAGTCTAATAATAATAACTTTGACTTAGAGAAATGTTATCATAATTTTGCATCCATACTGTAAAGTGTATACAAAGCAAAATTACGTTGCTTACAGCTTACAACAGTGAAATGAACATGACCGTTATAAAGTGCAGCCGTGATCATCATGCAAACAGTATAGGAGAAAAGAAAAACCAGTTAAAAAAAATAATGGTGCAAAAGAAAAGGTTCAGTGCAGTGAAAAATAAATGTTGCAAAATGCAGTACAAAATTGAGTTGTGTTATATTTAAAAAAAAGTTTCAGTCACGTTAATGATGCAGAATAATGTTGCAGGTGTGAGTCCAGTTTGGAGTTCAGAAGTTCAACAGTCTGATGGCCGTGGGGAAGAAGCTGTTGCAGAATCTGCTGGTTCTGCATTGAATGCTGCAAAGCCTCTTCCCAGAGGGCAGGAGGGAGAACTGTCCATGGTGGGGGTGTGAGGGGTCATTAATGAAACGTGGAGCTGGGATAAACTATCTTTTATTGATCCTCTCTGCTATTCTCAGCACTCTTCTCACTTTCTTCCAGTCTGAGGTGCTTCAGCCTCCACACCACACAGTGAGACAGCCTCAGCATGGCTCTTTGTCAAGGATGGGTTGGGGCAGGTGGGCTCTCCTTATCATCCGCAGGAAGTAAAAGCGCCTCTGTTCCCTTTTGACCAGTGAGGAGGTGTTTACAGTCCAGGTGAGGGTGTCTGTGATGTGCACCCCCAGGAATTTGGTGCTGTTGACCACCTCTAAAGCTAAGCTGTTGATGAGCAGTGGAGCGTGGTTAGGCCAGTGATTCCTGAAGTCCACGACGATCTCCTTCATCTTTTCCACGTTCAGGATCAGGGTGTTATCTCTGCACCAGCCAACCAGCTGCTCCACCTCCTCTCTGTAGTCCTCATTGTTGTCCTCTCTGATGAGGCCCATCACCATAGTGTTGTCTGCAAACACATTCTTTTGATTTTTCCTGAATGTCTACACTCTTGTTCCTCTCCCATTCAAGCAAAAGCATCTATACACATCACTATAGTACATTTGTACCGAGAAACATGAAAACATTTGCTTGGCCTTTTTCATCCATCCATCCATTTTCTGAAGGCAAAGTGAAATTAAAATAGAAGCAAGGACATTTAAAAAATATAAACACTCCCAATAGAAAATTGTAGAGGAAGAGGGAATTTTGACATAAGATAGAAATATTGACTTATTATTAGAACATCATAAAAAAAATTAAAGAAGTCTGCAACTGAGGGAGGTTATTCTAAGAAATGTGCAAAACATGTCTGTATATTTATGGAAAACAAACACGAACAGAGAGTGATGGTTATTATGTCTAACAGCTGCTTTTTTGCAGTTAAGATGCAGGAGTCTGTTTCTTTAGGAGGCTTCCTGCTACCAAATGAACTGAATTGAATTAGAGATGAAGTCCAAACGGGATGTTATTTGTCCTGCTGTCTCCCACCACTTGCACCTGGGTGATCCAAGGAAAGAGCTAACCTTCCTAATTAGCTGATTAAACAGTCTCCTCTCAGCAGATATTTAGACAAAGTGCACATCGGAAAACAGTAAACAAGATCACATTCTCTCTCCTGGTTGGTTTAAACATTTTGTTTTTGTTCTTGTAGATATGTTTTCTGCCAAAAATATTTCGCAAACAGATACTAAACTGAAGCAGATCCTAGCTGTAATGGTTGATAGTTAAGAGCATAGACATACATATAAGAGTAGACCCCCGCACTGACTATCACGGCGCATAAATGATGGGTGCCATCTTGGGGAGGTTGACCTGCCACCCTAACCAGCTGGTTTAAGCAGAATAAGGAAAAGAAAACCCGCACTTTACAACGTATTTTTTTGTTTGAATCGACAGATTGTTGACATCAGGGCTCGAGGGATAACCTTGTGAATTCATCAGAGATTTGTAAGACATTACTGATTAACAGCATATATAGAGTAATCCATCTTAACAGGTACCTTTTAGTCTTAACACCACTATTATCTCCAAGTCAGCCTTGGCAGAAGGCTGCTCTGACAGAACCTGGAGGCTTCTTCCTGTTAAAAAGGAGTTTGTTTTTTCTTAGTTTTATTCATGCTCCTTGTGAGAGATTGCTGTAGAGTTAACAACACAATGAAAATAGATATCTACTGTGCAGGAGAAGTGATCCTTGCAAAGTCAAAGAGTTGATGCCATGGGCTGGTTTTCCTAATATAGAAAACCTTTAAACAATCTGACTGTATGACTTGATTAAATTGTCTCTGTGAATTGGTGCTAGTATATAAATAAACTAAAATAATTTAAAAAAGAAAATGTTAGTTGTCGCTCTTTAAACAGACTTTGCAGATCAGTCTGGTTTACAAACTAAATTAAGAATTTTCATCTTTTAGAGTGGTACAGTATGAGCTTCACTCTGATAAACAGAATTTAGAAAATATATAGATTAGTGGGATGGCAACGAGAAATTCCAAGGTGACAAATTTAGATCACTGCCCATAAAACATCAATTGCAAAAGACTCATCAGCAATTAGTAAAATAAGTTAATTGCTGTAACGCTGATAAAGATTTTTCTGCAGTCTGATGAAAGGTTCCAATAATGCAACTTCAATAAGCAAATGTCTTCTGTTTGTCCATACTGACTTTAAAACATTGTAGAAAATATCTGAAACAAATGTTTTGTATAAAGGGCAGTGTTGTTTTTCTACATCTGTCTTACTGAAGTTGTTATTGAAGTATTTCTAACGTATTTCAAACAGATTTGTTTTCAAGCTACATCAATACAGGCTTTACTTCGCTTTTACTTGGAGGTAGCAGCTACACTTCAGCTGTGGAATTTTAAGGCAGGCAGATGTCAACAGAAAAAAAAATCAATCTCATGTTTCTTTCATTCACCATGAACGTGAAATGCATCAGTGCTTATGTTTTTTATTTTGACTGGGTGAAAAACGATAGGGCTCTGGCTCACGCTGCAGCTGTGGGTCGACCAAGTTTTGATTCAGTTTTCCAGTAAAAACAAATGTCACATGTATACACTCACAGCTACTGGTGGGCTGGAAAACAGGAGAGGAGCAGAAAAAGAGGAAGGCATGAGGATTAATCAGAATTTCAGTAGCAGTACAACGTGAAAACACACACTCCTGGTTCCTGCTCACCTGTTTTCCTCATAGATTCATCATGAGGGGCCGGGCCCAGTGGTTTGGTGTGAAGGAGTGTAGCTGGAGGTATGGAGGCTAACAGGAGCTGAGCGACTAGTTCATCATGTTAGCCTAGTTAGATGAAAGCAGAAAAAATAAATGGTCCCAAAAAAATACTTTCATATTTCATAAACTGTTTCTCCCTCTCTGTTTCTCAGCTTCTCCTTGTTTTTATCCTATTTTCTGTCATTTTTTTTGCATCATGCTTGGTGAGAAAAACATAAGCTGCTGTGCAAGACGGTCGGATAATTACATGCTGCCTGCTCCTCATTTTGTCCTCTGAACGGGAATCCTTGTCAGTGATGGTGATGCTGAAGCTTCGTGTGTATTGGCTTTGCTAATGATTAAACTAAAACAGCTTTTAACAGTTTTTGTAGAAGTTAGGAAGTTTTAAGCAATGCCAGCATAAAAGCTGGCATTGCTGTATTTATATATATATATATATATATATATATATATATATATATGAAAAACTCTTCCTTTTTTCAAAAGCTCATGTACGTCTTGCGGTGGATGAGTAGAGCCCACCTGCCCCCACCCATCCTCACTACCTTCTACAGAAGCACCATATCACTGTGTGGTGTGGAGGCTGCAGCATTCAGACTGAAAGAAGGTGAGAAGAGTCGTGAGAACAGCAGAGAAGATCATCGGGGCTTCTCTTCCCTCCATTAAACTCCACATTTCATCCCAGCGCTGCGTGTCCCGAGCCTGTAACTATCAATCAATGACCCCTCACACCCCCACCATGGATTGTTCTCCCTGCTTCCCTCTGGAAAGAGACTTCGAAGCATCCGATGCAGGTTCAGCAGATTCCAGAACAGTTTCTTCCCCAATGTAATTAGACTGCTGAATTTTATATAAAATGGGGTTATTAAAAAAAAAAAAAAAAAAAAAACCCTAACTGTAACTACAGTCGTATGTTTATATTATCACAACTGCTTACCTTTATTGAGACTGCATTTTAAAAAATGAAAATGCCTTGAGAGCTGTAATGAACAAAATTTCCTTTTGTATACACATATGTCCACAAAATGTCAATTAAATTCTGTTTAAGTCTAAGTATTCTTTTTCCTCCAAGCTAGGGTCCTCTACCAGAGACCTGAGAGTTTGAGGGTTCTGTGCAGTATCTTTGCTGTTCCTAGAGCTGCATTCTTCTGGACCGAGATGTGACCTTGTATTTCCAGGGGTCTGTTGTAACCACTCTTCAAGTTTAGGGGTCACTGCCCCGAGTACCCCAATGACCACGGGTACCACAGATGCCTTGACCTTCCAGGTTTTCTGCAGCTCTTCCCTGAGCCCCTGGTAAGTCTCTAGTTTTTCATGTTCTTATTTCCTGATGTTGTAGTAACTTGGTTTTTACCATTTGGGATCTGGATGCTGTCCACCAACACAGTGTCTGGTTGGTTTGCCATTACTATTCGGTCCGTCTGTATCTATATATATGGAACATACAGTATGTGTCCGTATGTGTGTAGCCATGTGTTTGTAGTGATTGATTAATCTGGACAACTTCTCAATTAATAAATAGATAAAAGGCAACAAAATGAGCATAGTAGAAGGCTCTTTATGCAAGTTTACACCAAACCTCCTTTAACCGTTTAGATTAGGGTAGTGTTGGCCTAGTGTGTTAGAGCAGCATGTTCATGCTTTAAGAAGGTTGCAGGTACCCAGTCCGATCCCCAAAGCCTCCACTCTGGGTCCCTGAGCAAGACCCTTAACCCCACACTGCTTCCCAGGCGCCACACAATGCCAGCCCATTGCTCCTCAAGGGGATGGGTTAAATATAGAGAATGAATTTCCCCATTGTGGGACAATAAAATGATTTACAATAGTCATATCATACATTCTAGTGATTTTTTTATATGTTTATTCATCTTATTTGAAACAAAGAAATTTAGAAAACAGATGTGCATAAAATTTTTATCAGTATCGTGTTATTTGGAAACACAAACTGCAGCATCCACGTGGCTCTTAATGTCCGAGCCCTTGACATTACCTCGACATTTGTTGACATTTGTGGCCACGTGTAAACCATGGGGGCTTAGATTTTATCAGAAACGAGAGCAGTAGCCTGATGGGCAAATGTCAATGGTCTCCAGCCATCTGTTGTATATTGTGCCAAACACGAGATGAAGCATATCATGGGACACTTTGACACTGGTCACTTCTGCCTCAGCATGGCTCTTTGTCACGGCACTTTGAGGGCAGAGATGATTCAATTGCTGATTGCTGAAAGTACTGAAAAGAAAAAGTAGCATTAGAAAGAAAATAGATAAATTGCTAAAGTCCATGACATCCAGCAGGATTTCCCCATTAGATGCTTATTATTTCACTTGGCCTTCATCCAATGGAGCAGCACAAAAGGATAATAGTAAGCATGCGGTGCTAATACAGAGACAGTAGAACCAAGACCAAAATTACAAAAATCTAAGTATATCTGTCCTTTTTTCACATTTTCAACTTTGACATCAGGCCTGGAATCATTTTCAGCTTCTGGTTTTGAGAAATGTAAGTCCAGAAAAGGTAATGTACCATGCATGGTGCAGCATGAAGCCCCAAAAATGATTCCTTATCAGCTGCAAAGCAATGTTCAGTTCAGAGGTTCCTTCAGAAAATTACAAACAGACAGATCCCTCTGATAGAAACAATGAAGATGTTTTGATGACAGATGTTTAAATGAACCTTAATCCTTCGCCTTTCGCAATTAAGACTGGTCCTGCTCCTAACTGTGTCAGAGATTCTCTAGATTCTTTGCTCTGGCATTGTCAGGAGACAGACTAAACAGTTATGATTAAAACTTAATTAAGGTGAAGAGAAGAGATATACTGTCATAGAGCAGACATAAACTCAGGGGTATTAACTTTTAGTGATAGCATACCCTTGCTTGACTTCAGCAACATTTTTATACCAGTTTAAAATGTTCAAAGCAAAGTGAATATAGTGTTAAACTTGCATTAAACCAGGATTGACATTGCAGCATGACAAGTTACTTCTGCTTCTAGGTAGACAGTTGGCATGAAAGCTACCATTCATGTAAACTAGCTCTGGTGAACTTTACATTTCAAGCTTAAAATCTAATATTGAGGAAGCAAAATAACAAAATGCAAACCTGTCAATCATTGGAGGGGTGGGAGAGGGTGTAAAACAGAATTAAAACATTACCAGAGAGAACCCAAAAATACACACAAACTCCAGGCAGAACGTTCCTAGTCTGAGATTTAACCCGAGGATCTGCAAACAGATGCACATTTATTTTTTTTCTTTCTACTGAAGAGCATTTGTTTATTATTTATGTTCTGGTTGATGTGATGTCAAGTTGCGCATTCAAGAAAGCAGTAGCTCTAAAAATGAATGAGTTTTATTTTCAGGCAAAGTCTAACCTGTGTTTAGTATCTTGCATTAATTTTTAGGGCAGAAAATCTGCTTTGGTGTGTTGCTCAAAGTAAAATGTAGATGCTAATCATAACTTTTAAATTCCCAAAAGGCTGCCAAGCTTTCACAATCTTGGATGTTCCATAAAAGACTGGGGCACAGCTTCCAATTTGTCAATAAGTAGAGTAGGTATTGCCTGTCCTAAAAGCTGCTAGAACTCATTATTCAACTAATTGCCTTTTATACATACTTGATTGTGCGATCAGTGATGTAGGACAGAGGAGTAGGCATGGTCAAAATGTTGCAAAAATATCAAATATGTTTAGAACCATAAATGAACAATATAAGAATTATTTCAGAATTTTTGGGCTTTGCCAAAAATTGCACCGCATATGATGATATGATATGAGAACATCTTATCATGGCTAAGTGAGGGCTGCTCTGTACATGAGTGGTTTGACTGGGTCTGCTCTGTGCCCTAACTGTTGGTGGGGTTTGCTGCACCACCTTACTCTACAAGTTACTTACTTACACATTTTATTTAATTTTTTTACTGTTTTTCAAGTTTGTACTTTTAAAAAGATGAAACTGTCCAGAGAGCTGTTCCAAACAAAATTTCTTTTTGTTTTATACTTGTGTAAACAAAATCACAAACAAATCTGTATAAGTCTAAGTCTTACTTTGTGTGTCAAGGCTCAGAAAATAAGACCAGGAATTATTGACCGCTTGAACCTGGTTCATTAGTTCTGTCCGTGTTCAGAGGAAAGAGTGGGAACAAGTCAGATGACTTCTCCACAGCTCGCAGCGGGAGCCGGCCAGAGAATTTCATGAGTGAGGCACAGCAAACTGATAAGCGGAAGCCAGCAGACGCAGCAGAGTACAGAGGTAGAATCCAGGGCAGGTGACGAAGCAGATGTCCAGAGGCAGAATCCTGAGCAGGTGATGAGGCAGATGTCCAGACCAGAAGATCAGAGAGACGCAGAGGTACCAAAGGGAATTCAAAGGAGGATCTCTCTCATGGGAGAGATCCAAGGTCATTAAAAGGCAGAGTCCTAACAGCAGTCCGAGCACAGGAACAGGCAGAAACAAACCGGAACAGGGACAAGCCAACCTCAGTAGTCAAGAGGCAGAAACAGGTCAGGATCAGGCAGTCAAAACAAAACAGTGTACGCTAAATAACTCTCACACTCAAATAATCTGGCACTGATGGTTGGAAGAAGGCAGCATAGATAGGAGCTGGACCATGGGGATCAGATGAGGACAGATGAAAACTGGGCGGAGCAAAGCAGATGGAAGGAATTAACTAATAATCCGGTCAACATTGCCATTATCATGACAGTGAGAGCTTGATCATCCGCCAGTGCTTGGACAGTGGGAAAGGCTCGTTGTAGCATTTGCTGTTAATTGGAGACAAACACAAATAATACTACAAAATGTAAATTTGAGTTATGTTGCCATAGTAACAACTTAGGTATTTTTTGGGATGGGTTCCCAGGTTTACCCATAATGACCATGTGTCTCACTCATATCTAGTCCTTATTAAAACACAAACTTGGAGTCACTTCATTACACCATTTATGTTAATGTTCTAATGTTATCTCGTCAAAATGAGCCATTCTCTATTCAAAGTTGATCCTGTCTTCAGAGTTCACAGAGATCATGCACTTTCTTCAGCTACAATCTTCAAAGGTCACCACTTCTGAAAAACAAAAGCAAACATTGGGATAGCATAGATTGCTAATTGTGGAAGGAAATATACAGGGAAAAAAATTAACCACCTCATCGAATCTCCTTAAAGGTAAAGAATCTACTTGTGTTGTCCATGTATATTAATGGCAAATAATATGATACTAATGATTGTAATTGTTGGCTGGGACCCTTCAAACTTTTTATCCACAATTCCTGGCTATTGGTACCCCCTATGTCAAACAAAGGCTTGATGGGTGGGATGTTGGTCAGCATTTTTCATAATACAGACCAACAGTTCCTTATGAATTATGAATTTTTCTATCACATACTGCATTTATTAAGCCTCTGCTTACACAAAGTGCAGCTCAAATACTATGCTGTGGAACTATGTGACGTATTGATGATTTGATTACTGTTGCATGTCCATATGACTGCCTCGAAGGCTATGAAATTAGCAGACACATTCTCAAGCTAACAGGGAGAAATTTGTGTCCTTTCCTGGGGGTTCAGCCAAACCTTAATTGTAACCATCAGCAGAATACCCTTTGGTCAGCTATCTAGAGTAAATGTTTTTTATCTTCATTTATCTGCCTTGATATTTTAGGATAAATGACCATTTAAGAAAATTGTTGCAAAAGAATATCCATCTTCACCTTTTGCATTTTTTTACACAAAGAAATCTGAAAATACGATATTACAAAGTTTTTGTCATAATATCAACCGCCTAAAGTTCTTAGGTCTGCTGGCTCAAATTTACTCTGCGTACAAAGAACCAGAACCAAACAGATTTTAGTTGTTATGCTCCACTAATCTGAATAATGTACCTGAAAACTAAAAAAGCATATTGTTTCAAACTGAGATTTCAAAATGTATTTGTTTAATTACTTTGACCTTTGCCTGTGCTATCCACAACTGATTAGGCAAAATTTCATTCCAACTTCCCTTTGCCCGGATACCTTCTCAAGCTGTGTTGGGGAAAGCCCAAGGCTGTAAAAGGCCAACCATGAGAAATAGTCCCTTCATCGTGTCCTGGGTAGTCCCCATTTTCTCTTCCCAGTGGAAGGTGCCTTGAACACCTTCCAAGGGAGGTGTTCATGGGGCATCAGAAAAGGATGCCAAGCATTGTTAGTTGTTTTTTTTTTTCAAAGAGCTCTTCCCCGAGTCTCTCCCAGATGACCAAGCTCCTCACCCTTTCTCAGATGAAATACCTAGCCACTCGGCAGAGAAATCTCATGTCAGCCAATGGTATCAGGACACACCCTACCAACCCACCTTCCTATGCAGGAGAACCACCAACCCATTTTGCCAGTCCAGGATCATGGTCACTGACCACCACACACTGTTGAAATGGCGTGTCAGTCACGACAGCATGACAGCATCCAGATCCCAAATGGTAAATGGCTTGTACTTATATAGCGCTTTTTAAAGTCAGAGAACTTGACCAAAGCACTTTACACTACATCCAGTCATTCACCCATTCACACAAACTCACACCCTGATGGTGGCAATCTACTTTGTAGTCACAGCTGCCCTGGGGATCACTGACAGAAGCCCCAGGGCAAGGATGCCACCGGGCCCTCTGTACACCATCGGTAGGCAATACAGGTCACAAGGTCAAGGACACAACGACACTGAAAGCCAAAGCCGGGGCTTGAACCGTCAACCCTTCAACTTCAGGGCAAACTCCTACATCTGAGGTCACTGTTGCCCTGCAAAGAGCCACAACTGAACCGTGCCAAGCTCTACTGTTGAACAAGTAGCTACTAGATTTAGTGTGGTTTGGTTCTGTCTGGCATGGTTCAGTTCAATTGCGTTCAATTTTGCAAATAACGGTTATCTTGGTTACCTTGCGTGGAGTACTTTTTTGCACGGTTTCAAAAGGGTATTATAAATTTGGCTTATGTTAATAACAAATGCATTGTTAGTTTTCTTCAGGACATGAAGGTTACATGCAACCAAAAATGAGTTTTGGTCTGCATGTAATGCGGAATCCTATGTTCACAGTGTTTAATATGTATCTCATGAGCACATTATTTGTAAGAAATTGGGCAAAGGTTCATTAAAAGTGTGTAAACATAAAAAAAGTAAGAATGGTCCTTTAAATATCCTTTAGTAGGCAGGCATTTCCGTTTTTTCAACAAAGTTACACTAACATTTAATTTTAGTCAAAACATGTTACATAATATTTTCTATATTTAAGGCATAACCAAGACATAAACCTCAGGAGGCATGTCACATCTGCAAGCCGCTTTCCAGGCTCCCAGCCCCCTTAAAATAAGATTGATAAAGTGGAAGTTGAATTCCATTTTGATGAGATATTTAAACTCCAAACAGAGCTGTGGCCACAAAGAACATGGATAAAAGCTGCACATCATTTTTCTTTTGGATATGTTGCAGTCAAGAGCAGACACTTGCGTGGCTTCTCGCTATTGTGGCTGTAACTCTCTCCAGACCGCCTGAAATAAAGCTGAAGGCCGGGGAAACATTTGCACACAAACAGATGCACATGGATACACCAAAACACACACATTCCTGTCACCCTTTCTTTAGCTAATAAAGTGTAATGGTCCTGACAGAAGAGACCTGTTCAGAGAAGGTTACTCCCTTCATATTACCAACAAAAATCTTCATTGTGTGTCTACTGGCATGACCACTACGTATGCATGTGTATGTGCTTTCAGGGGTTTTCTGTCACCTATGGAAGTGTTCTTCCACCTACAGTACCACATCTGTTCCCCCTGGTAAATCTCCCCTCCTTCACTCTGATCAGCATCCAGATGACATTCCAGCTTGGCCAGCCTCACCCCAGTCCCATGATAAATGAGAGTAATGCATTTACATAATAAATGGTAAAAAGAGACACAGGAATTACAGGAAACCATGAACTCTAGATGCTTGTTTGAACTCAGAGTTGTTTGTTTTGTGGTGGCAAAAAAAAAAAAATCCTGTTTTGCGAGCAGAGCATTTTTTTATGTTGCAATCTTCTCGTTTAGAAGGCAGAATTAAAATAAGATCCAATGTGTAATAGGAGAGACGAGAGTGTTAGTGCCTTCTCATTTGGACCCAGAAATTGGTCTTGAAAATAAAGAGAGAAACAAATTAAATAAAGAGAGAAACAAATGTATGCAATTTTACATACTAAACCAAAGGTTGTTCATTTTTCCCAAATGCTCGGTCCATGCTGTTCAGATAAAAAATGACATGAAGTACTTAACTAATTTACCGACTTTTGACCAAAAGCTTCCCTGTGACACCTCAAATGTTTCATTTTTCAACTCTGCCAAAGACCTCCATGCTTCTATGCATTTTTTCCTGATAAAATCAAAAGATGGTGTCGCTCCCTCAGCTAACCAGTAGTCTTGAAGTTAGG
>NW_015151150.1:287510-303802 GCF_000732505.1 Cyprinodon variegatus | reverse complement strand
TCTTGAAGTTAGGTGAAGAGAGACTGTATCACAATCAGTATTGGGTAAGTTACTTAAAAAATGTAATCCGTTACAGTTGCAAGTTACCTTGTTTAAAATGTAATTGTAGTGTAACTTTTTCAATTACTTTTAAAAAGTAATGTAACTAATTACTTTTGATTACTTTTTGAATAATTTAAGGTTTTAATGAGTATTGATCCATGTTCAACACTTAATTTTTGAGAACTGAATGTGAACCTTAAAAAAGCACTAAGCTGAGAGGGAACTGCTGACAGGCAATCACAGGATGTCCACAAGAAGAGATGCCAGCACCAGGCATGGAAGATTTTCTCAGACTCCTCTGATCGGGCCATACTCTTTTCAGTTACTCCCCCAGGCTCTACCATTTACGCAGTTTGCAAACTAACACAAGCAGGTTCAGGTTGATAGCCGGCAAACACTTCTTGCACTGCACGGTTAAATTTGAGCCATTTTCACAGATGTAGGTGTAAATGAAATGCTCCTTAAATTTCCAGTGCTGGAAGGCTGTCATTTTTGATGCTCTGCTTGAGCTGAAATGGAACCGTCCGCTTGCTTGCAGTTCCTCAAGGAGGCTCCACCAGCACAGGATGGATCATCAGCGTGGCAAATATGATAGAGACAAGGAGCCGTATCGGGAAACGGCGATACAGGGCGCGAAGCAATAAAATATCATTACAGTAAACCCTCGTTTATCGCGGGGGTTACATTCCTAAAAGAACCCGCGATAGGTGAAATCCGTGAAGTAGAAACCTTCATTTTTTTAAAGTTATTATACAATGAAATACTCCATACAACATTGAAATCAAGGAACAAAAACTGTTTACAGGCCCAAGCATTTGTTAAACAAATAAAAGTACAGTATAAACGTTGCTGTTGTCTGTTTTTTTTGTTTTGATTTTTTTAACAAATAACTACTGTACTGTACTGTAAAATAATATAGTAATCAATAAATAAGTAATAATTTTAATCATCAATACAAACTGAAGAGTTAATATTGCAGGGATCAGCACCGCCCCGCCGTGACACTTTGGGAGAAAATGAAAAATGATTATGAAAAAAAATACAAAGTACAGTAGGACAAATAGTGACTGACGTGTACAGTACAGTATTTCACTGCTGTTTGACGGAGCCGCTGCATCCTGACTCTGCTCTGTGGCGTTTTTTTTCTTCTAAAGCCTGCGGTGCAGGTGTGTGTTTTGGAAAGAAGAACATAGTTATCGGTAGTTGTTGTCGCTCTTTTTTCTTCTGGGCCAAAAGATCCTTATAAACCGACATGCCACCATTTATTATGTTCGACAATAAAGTTTAACAATGCATGATGCAAATCCGTGAAGCAGCGAGACCGTGAAAAGTGAACCGCGTTATAGCGAGGGTTCACTGTACATATTTCGCAATGGTTTTTCTTTATATTTTTAAAAAAATTTAACTAAATTTGTAATTCTTAATATTTTCGGAAGTAACTGCAACTGAATTACATATTTTCTCATTGTAACTGTAACGAATTACAGTTACTCTGTTTTTCAAATTAAATTACGTAACGTCGTTACATGTAATCCGTTACTCCCCAACACAATCACAATAAGGCACCAGATCCAGAAGTCCTGAAGCTCTGTGCAGAGCAGTTCAGTGGGATTCTGCAGCACCTCTTCAATCTTACTAAAGACCTGCTAATCTAACATCCCACATCACAACGGTCCTGGAGATCCAATTCAATTGAATTCAGTTTATTTATATAGCGCCAATTCACAACACATGTCATCTCAAGGCACTTTAAAGAGACAATTCAACCAGATCATACTGTGCATTCAAACTGATTTAAAGTTTTCTATCTATAGATCATCCTGTTGTTTCTCCCAAGCAACCAAACAAGTAGTTATCAGGACCCCCTGCAGTTTGCTGGTGTGGAATTGGAGATTCCATCATTCATGTGCTTCAACAAACCCAATGTCATTTCGGCAAGACTGACAGGTGCTCCTTTCTACCTACAGCTGTGAACATATACAAAACCTTATTAAAAAAGCACTTTGATTACCACACATAGTTTTCCTTTCGGATGAATAAGATATTTTTGAAATGAATCATCTATTTTTGAAGTGAATCTAATTGAATATTTATTTTATATCACTGAATAATAATTGTGGTATTCTGGCTTGGAAACAATTGTACATTGTGAAGGTCCTAGAGAGCAAACTAGCAACCACCAGGACCCCCTCCAGTTAGGATTTTACCATGGAGTTAAAGAGGAAGATGTCACCATCCATCCATCCATGCTTCCATCCATCCATCCATCTATCCATCCATCCATCCATGTTCCTTCACACTTATCCCAAACAGGGTCTCAAGGATTGTTGGTGCCTATCTCCAGCTGTCTATGGGCGAGAGGTCACCAGGTCACCTTTCTATCGCAGGACAACACAGAGACAAACAACCATTCACACACAGCTAAGGATATTTGGATTAACCAATAAACCTAAAGGTCATGTTTTTGGACTGTGAGAGGAAGCTGGAGTATCCAGAGAGAACCCACCCATGCACGGGGAGAACATGCAGACTCCATGCAACTTGGAACCTTCTTGCTGCAAGGCAACAGTGCTACCCACTGTTCTACTGAAAAGCCCAGATGCCATCATATACCCGCATGAATGATCCCTCTGTCGTTTGGCAAGGCAGACAGCACTGGGAGGATAATTATTGAGTTCCCCAGTGCTTTTAACACAATTCATGCTAAGCTTATTTGTCATAAACTTCTGAAGACTCAGGTGGAGTCCTTAACAGTCAACTGTCTAATCAAGTAGTGAGCAGCGCAGGATCACCATAGGTGACGGTATGGTCACCATTCCTTTATACCATCTCCAAAAAGGAATGACAGCATTGCTATCTGCTGAAATACTCAGATGCAGTCGTTGGGTGAACTAAAGATGAGAAAGAATCTAAGAACAAGGTACTAGTGAAGTGTTTGTGGCATGGTGTAGAAACAATGATCTGATTCTGAAACTACATAAAACAACGGAGATGATTTGTAGAATTCAGAAGAAACGAGACCAAGTCAAATGCTATTATAATAAGTTGATGTGGGAAAGGAGTGTAAATATTGAAGTTTTCCCCTGATAACAAACTCCAATGGAAATGCAGCTGTGAAGGTAACTATGAAAAAGGATCTGCAGATTCTACTTTGTGCGTATCTATCCATCTTTTATAAGTCTGTTGTCATTAATGTGAATTCTTCTTTCATGATCTATGCAGGTGCATTACCAGCCATTCAAAATGGCCCTTCCCAGTCAAACGCCAGCCAAATGGCAGCCCACTTCCCTCCAACTCCCAGCGAAATCCCCTCCAACTTCCAGCAACTGGAGTGACCCCCTCTTGCAAATTTTTTTTGTCTCTGAATCCACCCTTTCTCTGAAATACAGGATCTGACCAGGAGATGGCTCTTCTCTTTAGATCTTAATGTCCACAAATCATGATAGAAAGAATCTTTTAGTACAAATATTGATGTTTAAACAGGAATTGTAGGGAATCAGTCAAGGAGAAGCCAAGGGCCCATCAAGAAATATGGGGAAATTTTAATTTGGAACAGATGAACCATTTGTAAACAAATTCATTTATTCCATAATGCACGACCAAAGGTATATCAATGACTATGCCACAGCGGTGAAAAACTTGCATGCCCTTCCGGATTCAACACCTGTCAACCACCTGTTACCTCTTGGTTTATATACTGTAGCCGACATCTCCATCTAGTGACCAAAAAAAAGAAACGAAACAAAAATATACATATTTGGTTACAATGGCTACGATTGTATCAACATAAAAAAAAAAAATCACTTAAAGAAGCTCGTACTTGTGCTCTTACTTGTACTCATACTAATATTTGTTTTCTTTTGCTTATCTTGGATGGGATCACGTTTGCAGTTTTCCCAGAAAACTCCTCCAGCTCCTCTCCGGGAAGCCTGAGATCTTCCAGGGCTGGCATAGACATGATCCCTACAGCATGTCTTGGGCCATCCCCTAGGTAACATTAGTTGGGACTTAACGGTATAGTGGAGGATTTTATTTTTGAGGGTGGATCATTAAAATAAACCTGCACACTATAAGGTTAATATGTGTGAGCTACTGTGTCATTGAAGGTCGCCTTTTTCACCACGGTTCTTTGAAAATGGCCAAGGGTCATAAGAGAAAAAGTGTCTACGAAGTGTATAAGAAGAAAAGAACGGCCACAGAAGAGGCATTGACTTAACAACAATCCTTTACACCAAGCATCTTGTAGCGACAGTGGAGAGAAAAAACTTACTTTTAACGGGAAGAAACCTCCAGCAGAACCAGGCTCGTTGTGAGTGGCTATCTGCCAAGGCCGACTGGGGTTCAAGGAGAAAGAAGCAGAGATACAGAAAGAAGCAGAGGTTCAAAAGCTAACTGTCAACCAGCTCAGCAGGCAGCCTTGTCCAGGAAACGCACACCCAGACAGAGAAGCTTTGCCCCAGCTCCCATGTCAGAGGAAGAAAGGGAGCACATACAGTTAGCCGCAACCAGAAAAACAGGACTACACTGAAAAACAGGTCGAGCTCCAACATCTATAAACAATGATGTTGATGACAGAGCCACAGCTGATATTTCTCTCCAGGTTGGGGCCAAACAGGAACAGACCAGATGAAGCTATCATGATGAAGAAAAAGCAGAGAAAGTATAAAGTTAAAGGTTGAACTAATAAATACTACAGAATGGGAGAAAAGAGAAAGGGGGCCCTGTGTCCTACAGCAGACTAAGCTTATAGCAGCATAACAATAGAAATAGCTCCGGATAACCTTAACAACTCTAACTATAAGCTTTATCAAAAAAAAAAAAAAAATCTAGGCCTCACTAGTAAACCTGAAGATTCACAGGGAAGTGCTGTGTTGGGAACATAAGATACAATCATATCTTTGATATAAGACAGAGTTTGGCCATTTAAGGCTTTATATGTCAGAAACATGATTTTAAATTATATTTTGGATTTAATATGAAGCCAATGAAGAGAAGCCAGGATAGGAGAAATATGATCTCTCTTTTTCATTCTCATCAGAACTCTGGCTGCAGCATTTTGAATCAGCTGAAGACATTTGACTACCGTTTGGGAACCTTCTGATAGTAAAGAATTACAATAGTCCAGCCTTGAAATGCATGGACTAGTTTCTCAGCATCACCCCTGGACAGGATATTTCAAATTTTTGAAATTCCAGAAATGAAATAAGGACATTTTAGAAACCTCTTTGATATGGAGATTAAAATGACAGGTCCTGATGATTGAAGCAACTTGCAGTCCATGTTGCATAATAAGTAGTTAGATGAATTAATTGATAGAAGAAGCCGATATATTCGTCCCCAGATTATATTCTGCTGTCCTTGTTTTTTGTCTAATCTTATAAACAGCAAATCAAAAGCAAATCAATGTGATTTAACTACTCAATTGTGACAGTGTAAGACCACATAAAGTTAGGTAGGTTCATAAAAAAAAAAAATGTAATTGTCTGAAATGTACGCTTTAAATAATAACCTCAACATTACTTTTGCTAATAGAATAAGTTCTTGCTGTAAGTAAACAAAAATATGTACCTTATATGATGATGAGTGTATCAGATAAATTCATGTTTTATAGTAATGTTTATTTACTGTATTTAGCCGGCCAGCAAAAAAATGTTTTTACATCAGAAAGTTCCTGCAAAAGGATTGCAAGAAAGTCTAAAGATAGCAAAAAGGCAGTGAGAGTTAAAAATTCTTTCCATTTTGTTTCAATGGTTCTGTAGTCTTGCACACGCACAGCTCGATAACTCCTACACATCATTCTAATAATTCATAACACACACTCTTGCCATCACACGAATGGAAATATTGATCTCCATTTCAGCTGCTGGTTTCATTTGGAGAAATGGCTTGGGAATGGTGTGGAGTGGGTTCTACTCTTTTTCTTCAGCCTTCTCTGGACCGCATATTTTCTTTTAGTTGGCTGCTTGCGTTTTAGACATCATTAATAGAAAAAGAAATGTTTGTTCAAACAAGGCACAGCCAGGAAAGCCATGGAGATATTTTTTTACTATCTTGTGAGCATAAACACTTTAATCTGTTTTTCTTGCTTTCACTACAGAAAAGGACAATTTCAGAAGCAAAAAAAGACTGGAATGTTTTCTCCTCTATAAGCTTGGTGTATTATACTATTATATTTCTCAGTGGAAATATTAAGAACCCCAAATAAACTATTTAAATGTAGCATTACATTTTGTAGTGTCCTATAATTTTATTACTTATACTATACTAATATTATAACCTCTTGGGTAGTGGTGGCCTAGTGGTTAGGAAATAGAGCTTGGAGGTTCTGGGTTTGAGCACCACTCCCACTGACTGCCACTTTGGGTCTCTGAGCAAGACCCTTAACCCCACACTGCTCCCTGGGCGCCTCATGATGGCAGCCCACTGCTCCCCAAGGGGAAGGGTTAAATGCAGAGGTAAATGTCTTTAATGTGAGATCAAAGAAGTTCAATTATTATTATATACATTACAGAGGTTTATGGGGAGTCAACAAAGGAGAGCCAAAAGGTAAAGTTCTCAATTATGTGGTTGGTTTATTATGCCACCCTCATTTATGGTTTTGAGATTTGAGTCATGTCTAAAAGAACTAGATCTCGTATACAAACCAATTACCTTCCTAAGGCAACTGCTACTCCAACTCGAGAGGACCCACTTGAGGTGGCACAGGCATCTGTTTCCGTTCCCACTGGAACACCTCCTTTCAGAGGAGGAAGCCCAAGACACTTCACATGACAAGCTGGAGGGACAATGCCTCTCAGCTGGCTTTGGAATGCCTTAGGCTTCCCGCAAAAGAGCTGGAAGAAGTGTCTTTGGAGAGGAAAGTCTGGACATATCTGCTGAAACTGCTTCTGCTGAGAATTTTTTGATAGTACTGTACATAAAGAAATGACAGGCTCTGTAACAGGCAGATACTATTGTCTTTGCCACTGAATTTTAATGTTTATGAAATGAAGTGGAAGTCTCCTTTTTTGGTGTTGTGTATTGTGTATATTGCATTGTGTATATTGTGTACACCAGGCATCCCCAAAGTCGGTCCACGAGGGCCACTGTCCTGCAGGTTTTAGAGGTTTCCCTGCTTTAGCACAGCTGATTATGATGATTGAAGTTGAGCAACAGCTTGTTAATCAGCTTTTTAATTAAAATCAGCTTTGTTGGAGCAGGGAAACCTCCAAAACCTGCAGGACAGTGGCCCTCGAGGACCGACTTTGTGGATGCCTGGTGTACACCATTCACACAAAAAGCTGATACTTCACATATTTAATAGAAATGTTCGTCTAACTATGAAAAATTCAAATGTAAACATATTTCTTTAGTTGCATTTATTGGCTATTTTCTTAGCATTAGCAACTTGCTTTAGTGGTATGCGCTTACAATCACAAAGGTGTAGATTAACAAGTATCTCTACAAATATAGACCATATGGTTTGATTGTAAATAAGTGATGACTTTGTGTAAGTATTGCCCCTAGCCGTTAATAGCGCAACCTCCGGAGTAGGATTCCCTTATTGTCTGGGCTAACCCAGGGTGCAGCAGCTTGTCCTGGGCTGACACTGCGAGTACCCCAGAGGGAGTGTGGCTGCTCTTGGGATCCAAAGCTGAAAGAGTTGGAGAAGTCTCAGAAAGAAGAGATGAAAGGCAGTGAGGGAAGTGCTGAGGGCCTACACTCTGCCTTCATTTGTCTTACTCTGTTCCACACTTCTTGGACTGTTTTATGGGGAAGAAATATGAACTTTTTTTGTATGCAGTTCACATTTATGTTAAGTTTTAATTTGCTGTAGTCTGTGTCAGGAAATCAAAGAGAAAACAGAAGTAGGCTGTGGAGTTTCCATCCCAGCACTTATCCATTAGTCATCACAGTGCATTGCAGACATGCCAAACTACTGCTGGTTTGGCTGTCATGAACTTATTCACCTCTTCTTAATCTTCAAAAGTGATCCATCGATCTCTGTCTTTTTCCACATCAAGTGTTTCTGTCCTAATTCTCTCCTCATTCTTCATTCCTTATTGTTTTTTTTTATTCATGCTCCATCCCTTTTCTTGTGTTCAGCCTTCCTTCCTTTTTTACATTAGATAATTTTTTTCCTTTTTTTTTGGTGGTATTGCCTTAGCTTATTTACTATCGCCTATGTTGAACTCTTTTGACATCTTTGCCTCTTTCCCATTTTGGTACAGTTTCACATGTTTCTGATTTTAATCTTGATATTTCCTCTTTGGTCTTGCTTTCCCTTAAGTTTGCTTCCATTTCATTACAGACCTATAATTCATTTAGTGCTGAAAATGTTTCTTTCTACTGCACTGCTCTGTAACCAAGGCTACAAACATGCCAAACAGTACCACAGCTTTTTCAACTTTAGATGAGCAGACAGAAATTGATCAACCTCATGCAAAGCTCTGTATTGTCTGAAGCCTTTTGTTTAGTAGTTTTTAATTAAAATGATTTCTGCTTTTATATGAGGGATTTTGCTGGGTCCCATAGCCTGCCTGCCCACACCCACCCACACACAGACAAACTTGTCTCTCTATCCTTGCGGGGCCTTTCCATTAACTCCTATTAATTTCTACAGCTTAACTGTGACTGCAACCCTTACACCTAACCATTACTGTCTCATACTTAACCCTAATCCCAACTTAAACTCAATTCAAAACGTTGTCCTAAACATGACCTCTGTCCCAACACTGGGCCCCACAAAGAGCAGTCAGTCCCCCCATTGTGGTACTTTTACAGAAGTGGGCCCCATAATGTATTAAAAACAAGAGCACACACACACACACATATATGTAAGGTTTCACTGTTTTGGTGGGTCCTTTCCGTTGACTTCACATTTGCGTTCACTGCAAGACACACGCTGACGACATGGTTTCTCAGTATAACCTAACCATTACAGTTAATCTCCATACCTAACACTAACCAAAACTCAATTCACACATTAGTCTCAAACCTTACACCTAAGCCTAAAACAGTGATCTTGAACAGGACCTGGTGGAGGTCCCTACACTGTAGCGTTTTAACAGAAAATTGTCCTCACATTTAGGAAAAAACATGAACACACAGACACACACACAGTACATGTTGTGTCACACTATCGTTGTGGGGACTTTCCATTGACTTAATTATCATTAATTAATTTTTTACTCATTCTATGGCCAAACCCTGACACTTACCCTAACCAATACCAACATATACTTAATCGTAACCCTAAGCTAAATTCAATTCACACCTTAATCCTAAACCTAACCCCCACCCCTAGGAGGGAAATTCTCCTCATGGCGACCAGTTGTTGGTCCCTACAAGTACCTATAAGTCCCCAAAATATACCATACTTTTGAGAAATTGTCCCCACATAGTTGCAAAAACATGACCACACACACAGACGGGAGGACCAGATGAGTCACAAAGACTGCCCAGCATTACAGTATTGTTTGAATTGCATGTGGGCTAAACTAAACTGCCATTTTCATTTTCTGTTATTTATCATTCAGTAAGTAAATAGAAATTCGAGTCCAGCCACAATCACCTTTTGTCCTTCCCTTTCTATTCTGTAGAGAACATTTGAGCAGCCAGTGGGATTTTGTAAGTGGTGGTCAGAGCAGTTTTTCCAGCATTTTTAAACATCAACAGAATATATGCTGTATAGTAGATGAAAAAGGAATAGTGGGAGACTTTCTTGCTGTGTGAACGGACAAAACAAAATTGGATGTACTAGAAAAAATGAGTCATGAGTCTATGGCAGGCTTTCTTAATCTTGAGTGGCTGTCCTTTATGTTTTAGATGTGTCTCTCAAGCACACTGAATTACAATGATGGCATTACCTCCTCGACAGCCATCAGATGCCGCCAAAGCCTTTTAATCACCTTTTAATTCCGGTCAGGTGTGTGGAGGCAAGAACTCATCTTAAACATGTACAACAGAGGGCCCTGAGGATCACAGTTCAGAAACCCTTGTTTATGATGTAAAAAAATAAACAGCTTTAATGCACCAACATCACCCATCTATGCATTGGTATTTAAGCAAGCATATCATTGTGTGCAGCTTTTGGACTTTTTAAAACTGTTACATGCAATTTTGCACCACAAATTTCCCAACACAAATATTCTGTATCTTGCCAAATTTTTCATGTAGTTTTATCCTGTTTTCTATTTCAACATCAATATTTCTTTTTTGCATATATATTCAACTTCAGCAATCAATGAATAATCTTAGAAAAAGCTGCTTGTATGTCGATTACATTTTTGAAAATGACAACTTCTTAACCTTTTAAAAACAATTTTGGTATATCTGCTCCAAACATTACCTCAGTATTATGTCTTCTAACAACTATTTCATAATCATGTAAAATAATAAAAAGTTGTGTTTTATGTAATGTTTTGGATATTATGTTGAGAAGGGGTTCGACTCTCCTCTTCCTTTCACCCCACTGATCTCTGAGAGATTAAATTCCTTGATGACCCTGAACGTATTGAGGTGTATAGGAGAAATGGATACGCATATCGAGATTACAAGAATCCATTATAATTACTGGACTTGCAGTCCAAACGTAATAATAAGTGCACTTGTGTTCTTAGACAGCATGTTAATGCGGACCACATCCTCTTAATTGTTGCCAGATCTGTCAGTGAGGGTGTACGGATCTGCACCACAGCCATGCCAGGGACTGATTATGAGCCCTCCTCAACACATGCATAAAGGCATGGCCCCGAGCCAACCTTAGACTGCTGTCCTCCATTTTTGTATTACAATATTTACCAGCTGACAAGAATGCAAGTTGAGGGGGATTCACATCTTTGTTCTAGTGTGGTAATCATAAGAAAATGTCATTTTAACAGATTTTAAAGGATAGTTTTAATAGATATAGTGAAATTACACTTAATCTTTGTGTGTTCTGAACATTAAAAACTTGGGAGGCTCATTGCTTAAGCTTTCTATTCATTTTTTTTGTAACATTTATTAGAACAGGGGAGCACAAATCTAGTCCTAACTAACCCCCCAAACACCAGACGCCATTTAGACATTGGTTTTTAGTCAAACAAATTATTGCTGAAAATCCGTCTGATGTTGTCCGACTTTAATAGACGTTGAACAGACATTGCAAACCCAGTTTTCAATTTTTTTTCAACAATCTGAAAGTTACAGCTTTTCACTTTTGCCTTTTCAGACAAATGTAGAAGTTGTTTGGAGGTAAATTATGTCAAGTTTACAGTTTTTTTTAACCAATTTTTGCTCAGTGGGAAAGGGAGAATTGTACGACGGCTAGGGAGCAATGTGGGGTTAAGGTCTTGCTAAGGGAACTCAGAACCTCTGGATTCCAAGTGCATTGCCCTAACTGCTCAATCTGCAGGTTTAGCTATCAAGCTCCCCTTCTGTTGAACCAACAGATGTTTAATCCATAAGGCAGACACCCTGTTTACTTGGCAAGGCTTAAAACGTTCCTTTTTGACAAAGCTTATAGTTAGAGTGGCTCAGGTTATCCTGAGCAACAGAGGCACCCATTCAAATTGGCCCTTCCCATTCAAAGTCCAGCCGAATGGCCGCCAACTTCCAACCACTGATCTTCTCCTGGGCGTCCACATTTTTTTTCTCTGACTCCACCCTTTCACTGAATTACAGGGTCTGACCAAGATATAACTCTTTAGATCTTACTGTACACAAATCATGATTGAATCAATATTTTAGTACAAAGCTTGATGTTGACAAAAGGAATCTTAGAGGATCAGCCATGGACCAGCCAAGAGCCCATCAAGGAAAGTGCACTTTTATTCTTAAACTGCTGGAGGAGATAGGGGCCACTTTTTTTCATTTTGCTTCATTCTATCTCTCTTCTCCCATTCTGCAATATTCAAAAAGTAGTATTTTGAGTAGTATTCAAAAGAACTACTCAATAATTTGTTCAATCTCTAACTTTATGTGCTCTCTGTTTTTTTCTCATCATAGCAGCTTCATTTGGTCTGTTCCTCTTTTATTGTGACACCATCCCGTAGGGAATTATCAGCTGTGCTGCTACAATCAACACTTTTGTTTATACTATATGTTTGAGCTTGGCCAGTTTTTTTATTGTAGTTCTGCTTCTCTTACTATGACCAACTGTATGCGCTCACCTTTATCCTCTGACTGGCTCAGCCATCTGCCTGGCTGTGCCTTTCCATGATGATTACACCTGTGGAGCTGGTTGACACCTTTGTTGTTACCTTTTGTATCTCTGGTCCTTTCTGTATGTCTGCTTTTGTCTCCTTGAACCCCAGTTGGCCTCAGTAAAAGGCTCAATCTGGGTGGACGGAGGGGAGGTTTCTTCCTGTTAAAAGGGTGTTTTCCTCTCCACTGTCACTACAAGCATGCTTGGTTTGAGGGATTGAGGTAGAGTCAATGAGTTGATGCATTAGACAGAAACCTAGATAGAAAACTTAACCATTCTGACTGTATAATCTGATTGAATTGTGTCTTTAGTCCTTTACGATTACATATATTGTGAATTGGAACTATATAAATAAATTTAATTGTATTGTATTCAGCAAATAATTGCTGTGTTTAATGTACTTGACTTCTTATTTTGAAGGTTTAGTACCATGGTTTTGACTTGAGTATAGGGTCAGCCCCACCATATCCAATTTTTAAATCACTGTATCCCTAATACTAAGTTAATAGATGCTTCATTAATGTAGAAATGTGAGACTTTGAAATTTGCAGTAGGGTCTGTGGTGAAAATGCTTTGTTAAGCCTCTTTCCCACTGAAAATACCTACTTATTGAGTTTTTTTCAAACATGGGTCGACCCGCTAACAATCGCCATATGGCTCCCTTCCCACAGCTTAAAAAAGTTGGGTCTAACCCTTAGCTGGCAAACTGCCTGGCTTCTGTCCCCTGTGGCTGCGTATCTGGTGACAGCATCACGCTGGGTTAGCATTGATGCTGTCACAGGTGTGACAGAAATCAGGAAAAGTAAACAATGGATTATGCTTTATTGTTTAGCTCTATAATCTGTCAGAATGCCTTTAACCAGTGCTGTGCCATGTTTATGTTGTTAGATCAGACATGGCTGGCGCGGGGGGTTGACAGCCGCATGTTTAACTCAATGGTATCATGTAAATTAGGGTGTCAACCTGGTTCTGCTGTTCCCACAGCATGCCATTCAGAACTGAGGGAATTTTAACGCCAGTTGCTTGCTGAGTTGTTTGATCCGGGTAGACACTAGACTCCCACGAAAAGCTGATTGTTCCCAAGTTTAAATGGGTTTTTCGACCAGAAGAAAAGGCATATTACTATGATTAAAAAAAAAAAAAGTGTAAGAAAAACACCAGCAATGAAAGGCAGCATTGCACAGCGTCAGGTTTTTGCAATAGGTAATAGCAGGCAGCAACTCCTGTTCAGTTTTTTCCTTGCAAGGAGCAAGTGTACTCTAAGTTGTACAACTATATGTGCTTTGTTGTTTAACAGCCTGACCACAGCTGAACCTTGTGTTTTGTTTTTTTGGATCCTACCCGGGTCAAAGTGGTTATGAAATCAGAGTACAATTTTGAGATGTGTAGTTCTGGGGAAGTTTGCCATGTTAGATGATATAACTACTCCCATCATGTATAGACTCTTGTGTGATCCAGTTTGTTGACCTTCATGTTAATTTGGAAATGGAACATATTTAGATGCAATTAAATTTAATTAAATTAAAGAACACACTGTATATACTGTTTCCTTGCTAGTTTCTTCTTGCTGTGAACACACATTTCTAATACTTATGTATCTTGAGAACATTTGTGTCAGCCATTCAGTAGTAGGCTGCTACAGTTCCAATGCTCTGACCATATACCTTTAAATCAGGGTGATTGAGACTGACTGCAAACAGAGCTGTGTCAGAGTTAAGTGGGATTGTGAATGCTCAATAAAGCATATTTGATAGCCAAAGTAGGAACAGGTAGGATGGTATTGTCCACAGGTAATTCTAGATTTTTCTCTTGGCTCTGTTTTCTGGGTCTTTCCTCTTAGATCCATGTATGAAGCTCTTTTGAACAACTGAGGAAAACCTTCTAATAATCATCAAGATTACAGACAACAATATCATAACTTTGATTACCCAACCCATCTCTGTGAAGCTTCTGCTAGATATTCTTCCATCCAGAAAGATTCCAGAAAGATTTTCTTAACAGCTAACCCATATAGTCTGTCTACTCTCAAATGCTTATTGGCTCCTGACTACAACCTTTTCTGCAAAGATATTTTACATTTTGCATTTGGGTTTTCCAAACATTCATCTGCAAGAAAACCAACAAATCAATATGTTTTTCCAAATGTACTGAGAGGAGCTTTATTATTTACTAAGCTTTAGAATCTGAGTTTTTGTCCATTCTTTCAATTTCTTTGAGCACAGAGGGTCTGTCCTTGTGGTAAATTTGCTGAAAATGGCCTAATTGGAAGACTGGCATTTGGTAGAAATGTTGATCCATGTGGGATCAATCTTTTCAGTGCAAGAATGATAAACATTAAACAGTTAAATAAACTAGATGAACTTGGATAGGAGCTACATCTTTGCAGACAAGATGGACAGCCTCATTAGGTTCTATTAGATCATTAGGGATGTTGGTGCAGTTTGGAGTTGTTTTAACATGCTTTTTTCAATTTCTTCATCACCAGATACAGAAACCCCTGGTTTGAGGCATTCACATGTATGTATTTTCAAAAGTATGAATTTGTACACACATGTAAAAGATATTTAGCCTCTTATTGGTCATTTCTATTCTCATCAACACTAAAAAGTAGATGTCTAAACTAATTATAGCACTTATATAGTAAAACCACATTAAATGGTGATTTCTTCATTCTGATGTGACTTGATTGTGTTGAAAGCACACCAATATACTTCTACTATTATAAGTTTACAGGAATTTCTTTAATATATTTAAAAAGGTGACCTTTTTTGATAATTCTTCAAAAAAAAATGACAGTTTGCCCATTTAAATTGAGTGCAGGCCTGCACTGCGCATCTAATTTAGTAGCGGGCTGCTTGGCTAAAGGACCACTGAGTGAAACTACATAAGCAATAATGTCTTTTGTCTCAGAGCAACTTCCACTATCATATTCAACTTCAGCTGATTTCCTGATTAAGATGAAACATTTTGACATATTTTCAGCAGATTGTCAAGTTAAATTAGCTGTGTTCTGTCTATTTTCAGCATTGATGCCTTTCTGCTCTAAATAAATTACATTTCTACATATCTGACAACAAATTACCTTTTATGTTGTTTTCTTATGATACCCTCTTTCTCGCCGTCGATGATTGACAGCATAGTGATGTCAAACAAAATGTTCTTTGATCATTTATAATGATTTGAACCGAAGGAGGATCTTTCAAAATGTAGCTCACACCTGATGCAGCTAGAAATCACCAAACAGGCTCAAAATCTGGATGAAGTGATAGACTCAGACCTGAACCTTGAAAGGCACAGGAAGACAGTTATAACGTTTTCCTTATGTCACCTACAGTAAAGAGCATATTGAGGATTTAAGGATTTATGTCTTAGCAGAAAAGCTAATTACAGCTGTTCATCTTAATTAGAATTGTTCACAAATCTGCCAAAACTACTGTCAGACACATGCAGTTGTTTTTTTTTTAGAATACTGCTGCCTGTATCCTCACTTACACTTAGTGGAGAACATCACCCCAGTTTTTAAGTACTTCTACTAAGTCCCAATACAGTATCTTAGAGAATGGACTTTAGAATATTTCTGTTAGTCTATAAATTACATAATGGCTTAGACCCAAAATACATTAGACTTGTTGTCAGTATCAACCTCCAACACATCTCAGGTCCTATGGCTCAAGTCTAATCTGCATATCCATAACCAAACATAAAGAAGCAGATTTAAGTTCTTATGCTGCACTAATCTGGAATAAACTCTCAGACAACTAATAAAAGACTGAAACCCTAGAATCCTTTGAATTCAGATCAAAAACTCATTAAATCAGCCCTTTGAATGGGCTATCTAAGAAGTTATTAAAGTTTTCATTCCAACTTTCCTTTCATTTACTCAGTAATATGTTTGTTTTTTCTATCTTAATATTTGTATGCATTTATTCAGTTATCTATAAACTTAATATATTATTTCTTGGTGAATATGAATAATTTGTATACTGATTGATAGAAGATGGATGGATGGATGGATGGATGGATGGATGGATGGATGGATGGATGGATGGATGGATGGATGGATGGATGGATGGATGGATGGATG
>NW_015151150.1:282401-286975 GCF_000732505.1 Cyprinodon variegatus | reverse complement strand
ATGGATGGATGGATGGATGGATGGATGGATGGTTGTGATTTGTCCTGGTTGGTTGATGATGACACTAATAAGCTGAGGATTCATATAAAGCAATAATTAGATGGTGGATAGTTAATGAATGAATAAGAAAAAACTCATGGTTTGGTTTACAAGGAAAGATTAGGGCTAATAAATAGATTGCAGAATGGTAAGGTTAAATTCAATTTCAAATGTCTCTGAACTTAACTGTCGTGTCTGCAGGTGTTAGTATTTGCTTTTCTTTTACGTTTTAGGCTTCGTTTTTGTGGTCATTACAGTATTTATTATGTATAAAATATTTAATTTTTGTTAAATTTCTTAAGACTTTTTTGTTGCTGTTGTGTTCTCCTTGGTTTGTTGACCATAATAAGTCTTCTGGCTTTTTTCTCTGAGTGTCAAAGTCTTCAAACAGCACCACTCAATTTTTAGGCCGGTTCATTTGTAACAGTTCAAACTGTTTTTGGTAACTGCAGTATCAAACGTACAAAGCACATTGTTCTGAAAACGTGTCATAATAAAACACTGAATAAATATTAAAACAACAAATTTCTTCAACTGTTAAATGTATGTATGCCAGACCTATTATGTATAAGAGTACAATAGCAAGCTACCATTCGGTAGCTTTAATTTTTCCTCTGAGCTCCTATCCTTCAGTTTGATGCTGCTTTGTCAGTTCAGCTTCCTTTCTCTTATTAAATAACACTCACTTTCTAGCACTTTCATTTTACCATAACTGGTTCACATCCTCAATTACCTCACCTAGTTTCTTTGTCATTTACCACTCCTACTTTAGTATTTAGTATACTTTTGTTTCATTGTTCCTTATTGAATGCTTTGGCAGCATTCACTCTTTTTATATTGTTTCCTGGTCCAGCTAAAACTCTAACATGTCTATAACCAATACACATGCAGAAATAAAACAAAAATATCAAAAGAATTGAAAACCTAAGATGTGAACTGTTCACTCACTGCATTTGTTGCAAATCGATTAGAAACAAGATGATTATTCTTACTTTTATTATAAATGTCCACCTCTAATATGTTTTTAAAAATCTCAGTTTTATTATTTGAGAGCTGAATCTAAGCAGACATGGAAGCATTTTAGATGCAATTTTCCCCAAATCAGCTGAGGCTTCAAAAACAGATGGAAGGGGAAGTGAGCTGTAAGTGCACTTCTGATTATGGTGCTTGGGAAATCTGTATGATACAATCAAATTTTAGCAAAAGACAATTCCTTTTTCCATAATTACAACCTGCTAAACAAGCCATATTATGCAATAAATAGGCTTTATCTTAAAACAGAGGAAGTTGCAGCAACTAATAACAACATCTTTGGTGTCAAGGTAGTTATTGTAAGTAGGGTTAATAATCCTGAAATAAAACAAAACAAAACATGAAAATCTCTAAATAAATTGCATTTTTGGTTGCCTTAACAATAAGTTTTGCAAACTGAATATATTTTTATTTTATTCATATTTATTTGACCCTATATTTTTGCAGGAAATATATGCATTTTATATTACAGATGTGCAAAAACAGAGAAAATAATGGTTATGGTAAGAAATTAAAATATTTCCAGGATGTTTATTGATTGTAACGTGGTGACCTGGAGGGCCTACCAGGTCACCTCTAAGGTGTTTGGAGTAACGGTATTTTGTAATGGTGTTACAGCATTGATAACTGCTTTAGTCTTTCATTTGAAAAGCAATCTAATAAATAACTTTTCACTTTTTGGCAAAGTGTTATGTTTCCTGCAACATAATGCAATACGTTACTTCAAGTTAATTCACAAAAGAGACTTTTCCTCAGTGTGCCATCTCGGCTCTGTCTGTATAAGAGCTCTTTACTGCGGGGAGGAGCAGGGAGCTGAGATTTGCATATGCAAAGCTGACTGACTGAGAGGAGCTGAGGTAGAGGCATATGTGACGCCAATTGGCAGAGGAGCTGTAATGTGGGCAGATGTTCAGCATACCTTGAAAACAGACAGAGGAAAAATGATGCGGAGCCTCTCATTCAATGACAGAGTTCCTAAAGAAATTCACTTGTTGAAATCAAAGGCTAAATGTTTCTGTGATTTGCTCATTGTATCAAGGAACAAAGACCAAATAAAAGTTGGTAAGAAACATCTGTAAGCGAAAGAAGCTCCTTCATCATCTTGACAAAGACTGACATTTGACTGCCCACTTGTCCATCCTAACCTTCTGAGATTAATTTCATGCTGGAATAGAGAAAATCCTGTTTAATTCTTTTGCAAAGTACATAATTTAATTTATGGGTGGGCAATATATCAATTATACTTTATGTATCCAAAGTTTCAGCACACACAGTAGTTACAATAACTCTATGGCAACCTTCAAGTACAATTTCTCATGACGACATTAAGCTGTCTGCATCTATTTCACTGAGAGCTTCATTTTTCCCACACACTTTGAAAGCATCATAAATCACTCCTCCAAACAGGATTATTTATCGTGTATCGCGATTATAGCCCAAAAGTATCATGATAATAGATTTTCTTCTCACCAATTACATTTTTTTTATTGCTTGATCAATATTATTTTTCAGTTTCATACCTATTTAAATGCTGTAAACATGCAAAGGTATTAAGTTGTAAAACACAACTTCCTATAGAGTTATTTTATTATAAACAACAAAGATAAGCCTATCTACTGTACATAATTATGTTGCAATCACTTGTCCCACCACACACTATAATGGTACAGATTATTATCCATTGTTCTCAGCTGGTTATTCCTTTTAATTTATTTTTTGATTCATTCATTATATCAAACTTCTGAGATCTCATAACTGAACTTTTAGTTGTATTTAAAGTTACATAACAGAAAAATTCTTTGACATTACATATAATAAAAAGTATCTTCTTAGTTACTTTGAGTAGTAGGTGGTTACTTTTAACATGCAGAAAGTGAGTTTCTAACTCAGACACTTTTATGAGAAGTAATTATTAACTGTAACTAGCTTCTTTTTTAGGTAAAGTTCCAAACATTGCTCCTCGACATTAACGGAAAGGAAGTGAATTTTGTTCCTGTGAGGTCATGTCAGCACAATCGTCTGAATTTTTAGTAACACGAAAGGAATGCAGTGATTATTGACAGCTTCTGGACTTGCATATCATAATCACATATTAGGGCTCCCTGCTGCCCCAGTGAGGAGATAAGCAGTGTAGTGGGGAACTGAGCTGATGGAGACCTTCCTTTACTTCTTGGTTCAGTTGTAAGTGAATTTGGTGCTAATGTGGGCTAATATAGAACCATCCATCATCTTTATAAGCTTCATCAGTCAGGGTCACAGTGGGCCTGGAGTTCTCTCCAGCAGTCTATTGGCAAACGGTAGGGTACACCCTGGAGGGGTCGCCAGTCCATCGCAGGGCAACACAGATACACTTAAAGACAATTTAGAGTTGCCATTTAACCTGATAGTTTTGTGTTTGCACTTTGGAAGGAAGCTGGGGTACCTGGAGAGAACCACCATATACTAGGGAGAACATGCAAACTCCATGCAGCTATGGGCTACTGTATGAACTGAATCCAGAGCATTTGTGCTACATGTACAAGGCAGCAGTGCTACAAACTGCACCCCCTTGCAACTCACTAACAGAACCGGTAACAGCTAACAAATGATGGATTTAAACTTGAGTTACTAATTTAAGCTAAATTTGTAATAGACCTGTGACCACATACACTATTCATACTGTATGGATCATTGAAGAAAAATAATTCAGAATAAGCAAAACATAAAAACTGAATAGTGATTTTATTGCATTTGCAATATTCCGATCCCTCTTTAAACAAAAAAAAAAGAAAAATCCAGCTTTATGCTATAAGATGACCTGATTTTCAATTAATTGGCTTTTGTTTATACTGTTTTGGCCAACGATGGAAAATATCAGCATACCAAAATTGGCTCTATTTCTAAAACCTCTTGATCAGGGTTCGGCGACCTGCGGGTCCAGAGCCGCATGCGGATCTTTAATGTGAAAAAAAGATAGATTTTTTTTTTTGTTTGTTTGTTTTAATATGGTGTGCAGGAGGTCAAACAAATATTAATTATGTTTCAATGCTGTAAAGATTAGTATCATAAATACATTCAAACAATAAATGTAAAAATTTCTGTGAACAAAGATTTGCTTCATAGCCTGAAACACACATTTCAGTGCGGCGTGGTGGGGAATCTCAAGGTGCTCCCAGGCCAGCCGAGAAACATAGTCCCTCCAGCGTGTTCTGGGTCTCCCCCTGGGCCTCCTAGCGGTGGGACATGCCTGGAACACCTCACCAGGGAGACGTCCAGGAGGCATCCTAATCAGATGCCCAAGCCACCTCAACTGACTCCTCTCGATGTGGAGGAGCAGCGGCTCTACCCTGAGTCCCCCCCGGATGACTGAGCTCCTCAGACTATCTCTAAGGGAGAGCCCAGACACAATATGGAGAAAACTAATTTAAGCCGCTTGTATCCGGGATCTCATTCTTTCGGTCATGACCCAAAGCTCATGACCATAGATGAGGGTAGGAACGTAGATCGACCGGTAAATCGAGAGC
>NW_015151150.1:275831-281750 GCF_000732505.1 Cyprinodon variegatus | reverse complement strand
GGCTATCGATCTCCTGCTCCACCTTACCCTCATTCGTGAGCAAGACCCCAAGATACTTAAACTCCTCCACTAGGGGCAGTACATCCTCCCCAACCTGGAGAAGGCACTCTACCCTTTTCTGGCTCAAGATCATGGTCTCGGATTTGGAGGCACTGATCCTCATCCCGGCCGCTTCACACTAGGCTGCGAACCGCTCAAGTGAGCACTGTAGATCACGCCCTGATGAAGCCAACAGAACCACATCATCTGCGAATAACAGAGATGCAGTCCTAAGGGCACAGAGACAGATCCCCTCAACACCTTGGCTGTGCCTAGAAATTCTGTCCATAAAAGTTATGAACAGATTCAGTGACAAAGGGCAACCTTGGCGGAGTCCAACCCTCACCGGAAATGAGTCCGACTTACTGCCAGCAATGCGGACCAGGCTTTGACACCAGCCATACAGACCCTATTAAAGGACCCGCTACTCCATACTCTCGGAGTACCCCCCACAGGACCTCCCGAGGGACAAGGTCGAATGACTTCTCCAGAACCACAAAACACATGTTGAGTGGTTGGGCAAACTCCCATGCACCCTCCAGAATCCTGCTGAGGGTGTAGAGCTGATCCAGTGTTCCACTGCCAGGACGAAAACCACACTGCTCCTCCTGAATCCGAGATTCGACTCCTTTCCAGTACCCCATAATAGACCTTACCAGAGAGGCTTAAGAGTGTGATTCCTCTGTAGTTGGAACAGACCCTCCGGTCCCCTTTTTTAAATAGGGGGACCACCACCCCAGTCTGCCAATCCAGGGGAACTGCTACCAATGTCCATGCAATGTTACAGAGCCGCATAAACCAACAGAGTCCAACAACATCCAGAGCCCTCAGGTACTCAGGGCAAATCTCATCCACCCCTGGAGGCTTGCCACCGAGGCACTTTTTAACCACCTCAGTGACTTCAGCAACAGAGACCCAAGCCGGAGCCCCCAGGCTCTGCTTTCTCAATGGAAAACATGTTGGTGGGATTAAGGAGGTCTTCGAAGTACTCCGCCCACCAACATACGACGTCCCGAGTCGAGGTCAGCAGTACACCACCCCCACTATAAATAGTGTTGGTACTACACTGCTTCCCCCTCCTGAGATGCCGGATTGTAGACCAGAATCGTTTCGAAGCCGTACGGAAGTCTCCATGGCCTTTCTGAACTCTTCCCACACCCGAGTTTTTGCTTCAGCGCTCAGCCGAGCCACCTGCCGCTTTGGTGTCCACCAGCATGTTCGAGGGTTGCCACTGCGACATGCACCGACAAACTTGCAGCCACAGCTCCGACTAGCTGCCTCAACAATAGAGGCAGGGAACATGGTCCACTCAGACTCAATGTCCCCCAACACCCTCGGAACGTGTTCAAAGCTCTGCCGGAGATGGGAGTTAAAGCTCTTTCTCACAGTGGACTCTGTCAGACGTTCCCAGCAAACCCTCACAATACGTTGGGCCTACCAGGTTTGACCGGCGTCCTCCCCCATCACCGGAGCCAACTCACCACCAGGTAGTGGTCGGTGGAGAGCTCCACCCCTCTCTTCACTCAAGTGTCCAAGACATGTGGCCCCAGGTCAGATGAAACAACAACAAAGTCTATCATTCAACTACGGCCTAGGGTGTCCTGGTGCCAAGAGCACATATGGACACCCTTATGCTTGAACATGGTGTTCGTTATGGACAATACATGACGAGCGCAGAAGTCCAACACCACTCGAATTCAGGTCAGGTGGGCCATTTCTTCCAACCCAGCCTCGCCAGGTCTCACTGTCATTGCCCATGTGAGAGTTATAGTCCCCCAGAAGAACAAGGTAGTCCGCATAAGCACAAACAACAGTCAGAACCCGTCCCCCCAGATGTATGCAGAGAGAGGCAACCCTCTCATTCACAGGGGTGAACCCCAACGTACAGGCACCAAGCTGAGGGGCAACAACAATGCCCACTCCTACTCGGCGCCTCTCACCAGGGGCAACTCCAGAGTGGAAGAATGTCCAGCCCCTCTAAAGGAGACTAGTTCCAGAGCCAGAGCCATGCGTCGAGGTAAGTCCAACTATCTCTATTTGGAACCTTTCAACCTTGCGCACTAGCTCAGGCTCCTTCCCCACCAGAGAGGTAACATTCCATGTCCCAAGAGCTGAGGTACATACCTCCCACTGGCTCAGCCCTCCTCCCATCTCTTCTTATTGTTTCTGCTCCACCAAATCACATCATTGGAGAAGAGACCAGCCCCTTTTTGCAGTTTTCTGGAAGCTTTAAAAGTACCAGTCTTAAACTGCTCCTTTCTCATGGATACTGACCAATCTAACCAGTACTCCTGCTAATCTCCTTGAGATTACACAATTCAGCCTTAATCCAAAAAAAAAAAACACAGCTGTAAATGCACTCTCTAA
The DNA here is from genome assembly GCF_000732505.1 of Cyprinodon variegatus. Taxonomy (NCBI): domain Eukaryota; kingdom Metazoa; phylum Chordata; class Actinopteri; order Cyprinodontiformes; family Cyprinodontidae; genus Cyprinodon; species Cyprinodon variegatus. The sequence goes on along the minus strand of NW_015151150.1, from coordinate 279,344 downwards.
AGGAGTCCTCTGGTCCTAGAGCACATTAAAAAAGACGTTTTCCCAGAGGGCTGAGAAATGTTGTGCTAATAAATCAGAGTCTTAACTCAAAGTAGAGAGCATAAAAGGATTTCCCACATAACAGCCTGGGAGTGCTGAATGATCAGGGTTAGATTATTTTTAAAAAATAATAAAAGCATTAATTTTGCTTATCATTAATCTGTGATATTAATCTTAACACCTAACTGGTTTCAGTTGTTTCTCTCAGAAGTGTCTTATTTTTCCCTACTAAATGTGTATTTCATTTCTTTCTCCTTTAATCTCTAAGTCAAGTGATCAGGCCAACTAGAGCAACTAGATTTACTAAAATTTACCAGAAAATAATTAGCAACATGCCCTTTTGCATCTTCCTGCACCTGTACCCACATGTGGTGGTTCTTTATAGGTCATATCAATGATTCTCACTCTGCATGCTTTCACTGCGAGGTCAGTGTAAACAGCCCAGGCGATTCATATCTGCCACTGCAGCTGCAACATATGCCATAAAAACAAAATTTGTCCTCATCATTGATTCGGTCCTGCCTGCTCGCAGATCAATGATCATATGCTGTAATAAAATAAAGTAAACTGCTGCTGGGTAGTGAGTTATTTCCAAATGAATGATTAAGTGTGTGTGTGTGTGCGCACTTCTACTTGCAGCTGAGTGCAAGCTTTTTTTTTTTTTATGTTTTACTTGTTAAGAGAGCACTTTGATGTATAGTGAGGACCTTTTTTTCTAGTCCTAATTTTTTGGGCTATGGTCTAGGCTGGAAAAGAGAAAGGTTTGAAAACTAATGGAAGTCAATACAGTGTCCGTATGTATAAAAAACATGGGTGTGTGGGTATTTGTTACCTTGTGAGGACAGTGTACGGTCAATTTCCCATGAAAAGGCTAACTTTTGGGGACTTACATGTTCTAGTAGGGGCCAGTTGACGGGTCCCCCATCAGGAAACATTCTCTTGTTGGGTTGAGGTTAGGTTTAGGAGTGAAATGGCTTAGCTTAGGGTAAGGGTCTGCTTTAGGCCATTAAAATGACAGCAAAATAAATAGAAGTCAATATGAAAGGGTGAGTGAGTGGGGGATATTGGACCATATGTAGGACTTATGAATCCCAGTATCACATATCAGTACATGTAGAGCCGCTTTACGAGTACCTGTCCTGCCTTGGGCTGTTTTAGTTTGCAAACCAAGTGTGGATCCAACAATGAGAGAGGCATACAAACAGCCTGAGGAAACAACTTCCTCTAGTGGCCACTAGTGTGCAGCATCTGTGAAAGCACTCCTGCAGGGCTCAGGATCCTTGCATCTGGAAACACTAAACCAAGAAGTTTCATTATTAACACACACACACACACACACACACACACACACACACACACACACACACCAATTTCTAACAAAAAATCTGACTACTTTTTATTTCATTGCATATATAATCTGCTAAATATTAGATGACGGGCTTTACTAAAAAGGACATGACTATTTTTTGCTTAACAGGGAACTCTGTGGCTTTAAAAGCTGCCTGATAAATATGTTTTACAGTGATTGAGTTTATGTTGTAAAAATATTCAGTGCTTGCGGTAAATTACTCACATTACAACACCAACATTCTGTTAGGATGACATAAAGAGATCTGGTTTTCTAAATACTTCTATTATTGCTATTATCGGTTCCCCTTTACTGCTGTGTACTCTCGCTATAAAGATCCAACAAATCAAATTGATGTAAATTTTGCGTTTTTAATGTGTCCACATTTGTTGAAATTTCTTTTTTTTTTTTTTTTAGTAAAAATCCAGCTGATGGTTTGTTAAAGAATGTGGAAATCATGATCAGAAGAACTAAAGAACAAGTCATGAATAGCAAAGTTGAGGGGAAGTTTTATTTATTGTAAAATAGTGTGTCAGGCTTTGAACATTTCACAGAGCACTGTTCAATCTATAATCTGAAAAAGGAAGTTGGCATTTCTGCAAACCTAACAAGACAAGGCCGCCAACTTAGCTGGCAGGCTGGGCAAAAAATCTAATAGAAAATGCCAAGAGGCCCATTTTAATTTAACGAATGGAGTTTCAAAGCTGAGATGGAAGTTTGTACAGAAAAGAAAAATTCTACTAAGGTGTAAAAGAAGGTTGTCAGATGAGACCCAAACAAAACATGCAATAATAAAAAGAAACCAAAACAAACAAACAAACAAACAAAAACCCATTTCATTTATACCTGAATGCACATTCTCTATAGTTACATACATGGGTGGCAGTTCGGGATACATTTCTTCAGAAGGGGCAGCTGGTGTGTGTTCATAAGAGTATGGATTGAAGTAAATACATGGAACATATTGAATAAATTATTATGATCTACAAAATAAAACAATGAATATAAAGCCAGAGCGACAATTGAAAGATAGATCAGAGTCTGTTTATGTTTTCGGATGATAAGGCCAGACCGAAAACCTTATTTAGAACTTCAGTCAAGACCTAGAACTGTTCCTGTTAACGGGGGATCTGCATTTAAAACGACTAACCCTGTGCTCTTTCTCTTATATTCTCTATTTCATTTTATGCACTGTTTTGAGTTGTTTTATCACATAAAATGTCAATAAAATATGTGATAAATCCCCAAAACCTAAATTTTGTAGAAAAAAAAGAAAAAAAAAAAAGAATAACTGTGAGTCATTTTAAAAAGCAACCTAAAAAAAAAGTAAACATTCATTGCAAACCAAAGCAATTTCAGGACGAGTATGAGTTCAGGACAAGTAAACAAAATGTTAAGACATGGAGAAGTTCAGGGCGGAGGGGTGCCCCTGTGGCCTCGGGTCCCCGGGGCCCATGGCCTGTTCCACTTTGGGGTGGCTGGCTGCTGGCAGAGCGCGCTCCTGGGGGCTTCGGCATTGCATGGGCTGGGGGATTTGCTCTGGGACATTTCTCCTCTTTTCCTAGTGGAGGGGTGGAATTCCTGGGTCGGCCCCTCTTTGGCGCCTATGCTCTGGGGGATCCCTTTGGGCGTCTGGGGTTTTAGGTCCCCCGGCGCTTGCCTCGGTGCTCCAGGGGGGTGGGTCTTTGGCTCTTCACAACTACCATTGAGCATTTTCCTTTTGGTTAAACTTTGCATGTACAAGTGCACTCTCACAAACAACTACAGGTGCTTGGTTACAGGTATTTAGAGATTTACTTCCATACAGAAAGCCCATATTCTTATCTTCAGCTATCACAGTATACATGTCAGATTAAATAAGACCACTTCAGCGATAGATATATCATATATCAGTTGGTTGTGCTGTTCCTTATTTACACCTCTTTGTAGGTGAAGCAGACTGAAGACGTTTTATCATTGTCTCCCTTTTATCTCCTCTTTCTTTCATCTTTTCTACTTTTTCCCGTTTTTACTTTCCTGTTCTACCTACATTGCAGTGTGCACATAATCTGTAATACTCTCTGCATGAATTATAATAAAGCTATTTATATGCATAAATCAAGCAGAGCACGGTATATATATATATA
>NW_015151150.1:272605-275761 GCF_000732505.1 Cyprinodon variegatus | reverse complement strand
ATATATATATATATATATATATATATATATATATATATATATATATATATATATATATATATATATATATATAAATGGAGCAGTTAATGCAGCACATTTACAAGATTTATATGCACAATGCAAAAATCTAATATGTTACTAAAATGTTACATGTTTTAGTATAATTGTTTTGGTTTACAGTGTTTGACAGTATAATTTTAATTGGATCTGATTTTGAGTTGATCCTGAAGGAAACATCTAGAATATTGTTTTTATGTAAGACAGTTATAGATTCTCGTATTCCACGTGCAGCAAGGATTTCCCTCCTCAAACTTTCCCTGATAAAACTCTGTGCCAATCACGCAAGAGCGCCTCTCAGATACCGTCACTCGCTTGCTTCTCATTGGCTGCAGACTGACATTAGGATTCCAGCTGTTTTACCCCATTCCCATCTCCAACTTGAACTTACATACCCATACCGGGGAGGAGGGCCCTCTGAGCGCTCCCGCGATCCTATTGGCGCAGAGCTGGCAGCGAGCCCGGCGGAGGCGGAGAGCGAGAAGTTTTGGAGAACACCCACCTATCCCCCCCTTCTCTCTCTCCCCCCATCACCATCCAGCTGTGAAAGCTTCGTGGATGGACGGAACCGAGCAGTGCAGTCTGGAGCAGACCTGAGCGAGAGCAGGAACCACCGGTCATTCTTGTGCGCAACAGCAGAGGAGGAGGGGGGCACGGAGTGTTCCAGGCTTACAGTGCGCAACGAGGATGCGCAGCAGCATCTCCATGGATCTTTAAGAAGATATAACTGATAAAGAATCAGTGCGCTGGAAACTGTATTGGATGCGACTAAAAGTGTTGGATTCTCTTGTTGAATGAGGGAAAACCAGGCTGTGGATTTATGTTTTTTCTTTTGGAGGGTTTTCTCATCTGCTTTAAGAAGAAGTAAGTTTGCGCGCAGCGTCAATGTTTTAAGGAAGGCTTAATGTTTTTTTTTTAATCCGCATGAGATGTCCATGAGTTGCCGGTGAGGCCCCCTGGAGAGGCATCTTCTCGGAGCGCCGGGGGGGACCGGGGCCTGAGCGCACAGCGTCTGCATCAGCGCAGCGCACCACCTGGAAACTATATACGCTCCGCTTGACGCACAAAACCCACAAGAAGGGAGAGGGTGTCCACTTTTTTAAACCATTCAACACGCTGCTCTCATCTCTTTTTTTTTTCTTAAATCTTTTTTATCGTCTTGCAAATGGAGTTTTTTTCCCCCTCAGGCTGGTGCGGACTTTACTGCTCGAAAAGAAACTGATCATGTGATGACTGAGCGCGCTTTTGGCACATCTACAGAGTCCCTTACAGGTAAATATGGAAACAGAATAAAGCAGCATTCTTTTTGGGAAAATAATGACATTATATCAACTCATGATTAGTGTTATTGTTTGTAAGTCGATGCTGAAGTGTAGAAATGAACAGTTGACTGCGGGCAATCGATGCTTTGTTTCCGCTCAGAAGGAATGCAGCGCAGAACTGTCAGACGCTCAGAAAGCCCTATTCACTGACACTTTGATCTAATCTGAAAAAGCGACTCTTGTCTGGTTTAATTAGTTTTATTTCTAAATAATGCATGGTGGTATTTGGATTTTGCAATGGTTAAAAACATAAAGATGAACCGAGAACAGCAATGCGATGATCTGTCTACTTTTAATTTGGGTCCATGGTTTCTAAACAAATAATTGCTCTTTGTGCTGCTTAACTACTCTGGGCTTTATTTATTTGTTTATTTTTTTGTATAGTCTGATAAAAACTATGCCTGATAAACAACAAAAAAATCTTGGTACAAATTTCATATTTGGATTGGATTCAATATTTCTTAAAATTAATTAAATGTAAGATCTGGAAATACTGCAGTGAATGTACAGATAAATAAATAACAGTCCAAAATCTATGTTTATTTTTCAAATATAGGTAGGTATTGGATGCATTACTGCCATTCAATGTGTTTTAATAATATTTTTTTTTCGTATCTTGTGAAAACTAGATGTTTGTGCACCAGTTGTCAAAATGGTGCAATAACTATTAGGTGTCAGCAGGTGGCAAAATCAATAAATCTCAATAAAATTCAGTCAGCTTTAATAAGGGGGGCAAATCATTTAATGCCTTTTATTGTTTCTTTGCAATCATTTAATTCTTTAGCTCACATTTTGAGCTTAATGGAAATAAAGTGAGGATGAAGTTGGACGAATGTGCAAGAAATCCTAAATAAACACAAGTTGTGGTTTATTGGCTTCAAAGTAAGTTTGGATTTGGAATATTTGTGATGATCTCCAGATATGTTGTCCATTGCAACACATACATCACAGAAATAAGTTTCAATTTTTTAAATTTGGAACATTTAACATACAAACATTAAGTGCTTTTTTTATATATATCCACACTTTAATAAGAAATGGTAGGCCTTCAAGGTTTGTAATTTAAAATTTTTTTTTATTTTTTTTTATTTTTTTTTTTACAAACTATTAAGATGTTTCATGAAGGCTGCCAGCATCTAAGTCAAACCTATCACCCTTCCACTTTGGGCCTAGATTCCTGGCAGATTCCCACTGACACCTGAGAGGTGAGTTAAATGCAGGGGTCGAACTGGACTGTAATGTTCATTTGCATTGAGCAACAAAGTTGATTATCCAATAACTGAGTTAGGAAGTGTGCTAGCCTTTTAGACTTTATAGATAGTTTTTATTCAGTGCAGAAAACCTTTCATACCCACATCCAAACAATTTCCAAAATTTGCTGAATTTACAAACAAATTCTTGACAAAAAAAAAAAAACATATCAGCATTTTGAACGATATCTTTGACACGAAAAATAACAGACAAGTTCCAATCCTGATATTTAAGGGATAGCTGTTTTACTAAGGTAAAGTAAAAAAGGCTGTTAGAATGTAAATCACTTTCCAACAGTAGATTTAAAAATGAAAATGGTTAATAGAAATAAAAATCAAACTATGTTGACTAATGATTGATGCACTCCAAAATAAATGTTTACAGTGTAAGTATGCATGTTTTCCAAATTTACTCAGAAAGTTAACTTTAGTCCTCTAATGCATGAATTATGATAAAATGAATTTTTTTTTACTAATTATGTTTATTCATCATTAGGAATGTAAAACAAGGTTTTAAAACATTTTGG
>NW_015151150.1:238310-270810 GCF_000732505.1 Cyprinodon variegatus | reverse complement strand
AGGGGTTCGGAAAATCGCTCCTCTCTTCCGAGGAATTTCATCCCACTTAACGACCTGTCCGGGATGGCTGCAGAAGGTGGGGAGGGTATTAGCGGAAGCAGCGAGCTGGTGATAGAGCGAGCATCCCCAGCCCCTGATGGGATCTCTGTGGCCGGGGACGATGGATCCACGCAGGGTGGAGGGAAGAGTCAGCCCTACCCTGAGTATGCACCTGTGGTCTTCTTCTACATGAAACAAACCACACCTCCCCGAAGTTGGTGTATCAAAATGGTCCGCAACCCATATCCTTTTTTAAAATATAGAAATACTGATTGAAGTCATCTCAGGTAAGAAACTTCTGCTTGGCTTTGTCCTCAGATATGATGAAGCTACCAACCTATGTTCTTTATTATTTCTTTTGCGTCTGTGAATGCCTTACTCTGGAGTTGGGGTTTAGGTGGTTTACACGTGTTTGTTGGAGCTGCAGTCTTCACAATATACATGAGTAGACAGGAAAGGAAACAAGCTGCTTTTTTAGAGCTAGCTTTAGAGCACAGCTTTCCTGGATTTTTATGTATGATATATCATTTATTGAAAATGTGTTTTTTGATGTTTCTTCACTTTTTGTTCTCTTTTGTTCATACGTAAGATGTGTGTCTCCCAACAAGATACATGCTTTAAGTTTTTAAATTGCTTCCTTGTAAATGCAGTTCTGAAAATGGACTGACGGTCTTAATGATATCATACTTTAGCAGAATTGATCATTTTGTACATGCATATGGAAGATTTTACACCCAGGGTCAAATGTAATATAGGCAATATGACGCATAAAATGTTATCTAACAACATTTTATATTATTATTCTTTTAGTTAGTTTTTTTTTTTTTACTTGGGATTGAATTTAACATCACTTGAGATGAATTGTAAGATAAAGTGTTCAGAAAACATTTTAAAAAATGACAATACTTTGGATCAAAACTGTTTTTTAAAACAAAATAAAGGGTTCAACATGCAGCCACAAAAAAGACGAACAGGGAATTGAACTGGAGCCTCAGAAATATCTACATCCATATAAAACAAAGATTGAAAAAACTGAAAAGACATTTAGCAGTTAGGCTAGGTGTGTAGCATACAAATAAAACCCCTGAATGTCACATTTTATGTTCCGAGAACCTAAGCTTATGTAAGAGCTGTTCTAAGACAATATTGTTTCTGACATTGCATATTGGTTATCTTTGTTATTACAAATAGAAATTACACTTCTTTGGTAGCAGAACACATATTTAAAAGAAAATCAATATATCCTTATTTTGGGCCCATAATGCTTTGGAACCACAAAGCCCATTTCTATATTACATCATTACTTTACACCAAGTCAGCTCAGATCTAATGTATGCACATATATAAAAGCCTTGGCCCTCCAGTGCATACCCTGCAGCGTTATGTTTCCCAGTCACTGCTACTATTACTCAGAGCCTCCAGCTGACTACGTCTAAAGAGTGTCAGGAAAGAAAACCTTCTGGCTTCCTGTGAAAGGACATATAGTGTGGGGCTGTTATAATTAGATCACTGATACCTGCCCTCGTTGTTTATTGAGCCTTTCCTTCAGGTTAATAGCATCCATTGAAGACACAGGCTTATTGAATCACTCCTGCTGCTGAGGTCCATTATTGATTCATAAGTATTCAGACCTGCAAGAAAAAGATGGAGACACTTTAGGTTGTTTTTCTTCTTCTAGTTTTCAGTTGTAAGGCAAAAATCCAGAATTAGGGTGGAATTAAATATTTTTTCCATTCTAGACCAATTTTACCTGAATAATTAGTGCTTTTTCCCCTGGTGTTGTGTACGTGAAAATTATTAGGCCACACAGTCACAGCTAGCTAACCTTTTGACATTTGTGCCCATGCCTTCAGTGGTATGTATATTTACAAGTTGATAATTGCGTAATAAACCTCTGGAAAGGTAGGTGATGTAGATGCTGTGATATCCTTTTGCTGCAAAGCTGATAAATCAGAAAACAAACTGCTGAGAAAAACAAGAGAGTGCATCAGTTCCAACTCTGAGGCTTTGTTAATAAAATTAGATAAAAATCTGAAAAGTACAATATATTAGTGAAATTCCCCATGACATGCCATTACTAGTGAACTATACCTGTTCAGAGGCGACGTTACACTCCCTACCAGAGAATTAGAACTGTTGCAAAAAGGAAATAAATTATTTTTTTTGTTTTATTACCAATTACCCCCATCAGTGTAAATGTCATCAATAACTCTAAAATATTCTCTGCATTTGTTGCTATATTTTAAATATTGCTAGAGTGCAAACTAGACATGGCATAAGATTTTAATGGTTGCAGTCAATAATAATGTCATATTTACACTTTTTTTTTTAAAACAGAACGCATTCTTCTGTTGGAATGATCTTAATAAAACACATATATATGATTTTCTTTGGATTTTTTTATACATAAATGTAAATGTAACTCTAAACAGTTGAATGTGATTTGGAAGTAAAGGAAAAGTGTAGCATCCTTCTTATAGGCCAGCTTAGCAGGCATGTGCAGCAACAAATGAGGGAAGGTCAGCACTCCTGAACTTTAAGATAAAAATGTTTGTTATGCTGAAAGATTGAAGTCTGTCTTAGTTGAGTAGAAATAAAAGCCCAGACCAACTCTAAGCTTTAACAGTTTCTACACATGCAGATGCTGATTAAAAGCTCAGCTGTTCTTCAGTTAGCCCCCCCTTACTCCTCAGACGTCCAGAGTCTTTGCAGTGATTAAAGTTACATTCAGACACTAAAATAACTCAATAAAAGTTTGTGTTTGTTTTTATCATCTAAATGTAAGTCGATAAACATGAATCATTTTAAGATTTGCTTTGTTTATTGTTGTCAATTCATACATACATGTGAGATCAGATGTTTCATCTGTGAGAATACAAGTTTAGAAGTTTTTAACTCAAGTTACTAAGTTACACCTTTGTAAAACTTCAAGTACAAATCACAAATTTATCAGTATGACTATAAACTCCTGTGTCTGATGATAAGGCACCTGAAAGGTGTTTACCTACTGCCTTTGAACGATAAGAAGACGAAAACAGAACAACAGATTGGTTCTGTTTTTGTCTGAAAATATAGATTTATAACTGTAATTTGGTAAAAAAAAAAAAAAAAAGCAAAAAAGGATGTGTAGACGTGTACACTCATATTAAGTGTGTTTACCCTCAATATGAGTAGGTAAATAAGACTATTTGCAATTGGAATGAGTGTTTTTAACTAATAAGATTATTAGATAATTGAAATAATACAATGCAATAGTTTTCTTCTTATTTTAAAGGGATATTGTTCTGTTCCATTGGCAAGTGTCTCACACCTCAATTCAAGAAAAAATGCACTTTAAAAACTTTTAAAAAAGGACTTACTAAGATTAGATTTTTTGCAGTGTAACTTCTAAACTTGTATTTTCCAAAAGACAAAATCTGCTGTAACATGTATATATGAGTTGACAACATTAAAAAATTACAAATCTTATGATTATTCACACTAACATAATTACATTTACATATTCATCATCTACACACCTGCTTTTATTGACAGTTATCTTACCCCATAATTTTCTAAACCTTTGTTTTATGTTTTCTAATAGATAACACTAAAAAATCTCAGATAAAGGTCCTGCTGCTGAACAAACCTCCTGCATAACAGACCTTAGCTGCGTGTTTCTATCTCAATGTTGCACGTGCATTTTGAGGAATAACTTTAGAAGAACTTGATTGAAAATTTTAACCAGCTGAATTTAGGTGCTTTTTATCTAAAGATGGAAGAACCGTTACTATATACATTTACCTCACATGACGGATTAGCTGTTTGCACTGCTGGCATCATGAGCCCTAGCATTAGAATCACACTTTTCTCTCAATGTCCCTGGATAGCATGTAACATCACTACAGTAATACTAGCTGCCATGATAAATGAAGAAGTACAACTTGTCCAATTGCAACACATTCGTAAAACCCATTACCATTTTGATCCATGCTAGCTTGCTACTTCTACACCCTGTTTATTACAGCCAGGTGTAATGTTGGTGTATGAGGATATCACACTTTGCATCGTCTGGTTAGATTCACTCCAATGGATGGAAACACCTCTAATTCATATTTTCTTTTTTAAAAGTTTGACCAAATCTTGCATTAGATGCAGATGAAAATACAGCGACCATCTTATCATGCTAAAATTGAATCAAGAGCCATTAGTAGACTTCTGTATTGTGACTGAACTGTAGCATCGGTTAATGATTTTCTGTCGTCAAGGTGTCAGACAGCCACTCTATCGTCCCTCAGATTACTTCTGTTCCTCTCCTTCCTCTTGCCACCCGCCTACGCCTTCCCCGGTCCTGCCCATACATCTGCCACTTCATCATTCCAACCCATCCCCTCAGCCTCTGCTGCTTTACATCCCATCGCCTCGTACTCCTCTTTCCTCATTTGTCATTGCTTTAATTGAGATGCAGTCAAGCTGTCCTCCTCCTCAAATTCCTGCAGGAACGTTGTCCACAGCGCTGACGTTCTCACTGGATACTCTCACTCCCTGTCTTCATTTTCTTCTCTCGCTCTCTTCTCAATTTTTTTCCCCCTCCTTTGTGATCTGGCTCGGCCTGGGAGTGATCACAGCTGATTTCCATGTCTGTAAATGTCAAATCTTTAAAGGTCTTATATGAGAGCCCAGTGGCCTCCACAGGGAGTAGAGGCAATCTATGATACTATTATCCAAGTCTGGGTTTCTCAAACATTTAATTTGTTGGTATAGCCTCCCCACAGAGATCCCAGTGTATGGACAGTACAATGTAGTCCTATTAAAAAGAACCAAATCAACTAAATCAATCTCTAAAAATATATTGATTATTTCAGAATTGTGTTTTGAGCTAATGATAGGCAGTCTTTAACTAGAAACGTCCAGTTCTACAGAACCCTGATGATGAATTTTCTAATTCTGTATAGAGGCTAAATGCAATCATTGACCGAGTCAGTAGTTCAACTCAAATTTCTTCTAGACATGGTTGATTGTAATCTTAACTAACAATACTATGCAAAATTTAAGGCTACAATCTAAATGTTCTTTAATGGCTCAGGTTCAGATCACTAAGAAGGATTGTTTGTGTGAGGAATTGCTATGCATGCAATGAGCTCATTGAAAACTATGAAGCAATCCCAACATATTCTCATTATCAGTTGGTATGAAATCGTGCGAAAAGTTATGCACAGTATTTCGTACGTTTTGGACGTTTTTCCTCAAAAATACAGATCAGTGCGCATGCGCAGCCAGACAGACGAAAAAAGCAGATCCGTGGGCGGACGTAAAACTGGGAAAATAATCACAGTGAAATAATCACTTCTTCAGGTCTCTAACTACGTTGCTTGCTGTTTTGTATCTTAGGGTTAGGGTTAGGGTCAGGGTTAATTGTATGTTAAATTCTACGTTATTTAATGGTGCGTAAGATGCGCATGCGCAAGGATATCTTGTCTCGAGGCAAGACATAAAAATACGACGAAATGCGACGAAAAAAACGTCTAAAACGTACGAAATTACGGTGCATAACTTTTCGTACGATATCATACGAACTAATAATGAGAATACACTGAGCAATCTGTTGCATTGTCTCTGTAAAATGCCTTCAGATGACATGTCTTGTGAATTGAAGCTATATAAATAAGATGAACTGAACTTAAATGAAACTGAATTGAATGACTCAGGGCTTTAGAATAAACTTTTGCTCTGTTTGCACTGATGCATTTAACAGCTGGGTTTTCCAATTTCACTTTTTATCACAAATTGACTTCCAAAAGATTGATATACAAGCTGGTCGATATGACATTTTTCAGTTGAAGCACAATCCCACAAAAGTTAGTAAAAGTGTGTTGGTGTATAAAGCTCCTAATTAAGCCAGAAATTAATGCATCTACAGATAAATATAAAAACAGAGTTAAAAAAGAATGTCTACTCTGAAAGGCTGAGTGTTTTAAAGACTCTCTGCTGAATAAGCTGAATTTTATTATTGCGAATTGCATTATGGACTATGGTATATTGCATTCTAATGCCACTCAGATTACAAACTCCTGTAGTTTAACATTCGAGATCCATGGCTTTGGCTAAATCAGCTTTCCACACTGGAAAAAATCTAAATCTAGATAAGTCATTTTTTTCTTAATGTAAGTGTTTTTGTTTTTGGATTGAGGAAGTAAAATAGAGATTTTGCCAATGGAACAAGACAATTTACACTTAAAATAAAAAAACACACAAACGCATTGTATTATTTCAGGTACATTTTATCTAACTATCTTATTTTAAGGGTAAAAATACTTATTCCATTGGCAAACTCTCATTTATTATCATATTATCAAATTAAGGATAAATACACATTCTTGTTTATTTCTAGATCTGTTATCCAGTGCAGACTCTCTATCTACATTATTTCTGATCAGATTTATAGCAACAATGCTAATTGTCTGGATCTAAAATATATATATATTTTTTACCATTTTTAGTCATTTGGATTTTTAGTTATTTTTGTCAGAATGTCTGGCTTTCTTAGTTACTTTTGACAGGAAGCATGACATTTTGTGTATTGAACTCTATGTAAAGACCCTTGAGATGACATTTGTTATGATTTGGCACTAAAATAATAAAAAGAACTGAATTTAATGTATTTTTCAATACAAAAGTTAGTACAATTAGCCCTTAGACAGTTTGGAGTTGGCCCCCTTCCTCTTCAAACATAACTGTGCACAAGAATAACAAAGCCAGGTCCATTGAGACAGATGGCAGAGTTTGGTGTGGGTGAACTTGAATGGCAAGAATCCTGACCTCATCGCGATAGATCACCTTTGGGATGAAATAGAGTCGAGACTAAGAGCCAGGCCTTCTGATCCATCATCAGTGTGTGACATTACAAATGCTTCTCTGGAAGAATGGTCAAACATTCCCATAAACACACTCCTCAATGTTGTAAACAGCCTTCCCAGAAGTGTTGAAGCTGATCTTGCTACAAAGGTTTAACCAACGTAATAGTGAAGCCCTATGGATTAGGAATAGGATGTCACATATGATTAAAGGCAGGTGAGTAAATATGTTTAGCAATAAAGTGTAGCTCAGGATGACTTGAGCCAGTCCAGCTGTAAGCTTTTATTCAATTTATTGTTTTATCAAAGTAAGTTGTATCTTTGTATCGAATTTAGCTTTAAATTAGCCTTTTTATGTGACTCTTTGTGACTAAAACATTGTCGACACCTCAGTAGTTAAGCCGGTAGCCTATTTTCCTTGAATGTACTCCTGGTCGGAAGTTCCCGCGCTGTTCTGTGGATGTGATGTCAAGCACGTTGAATGGTTTAAGGTCAGAATATCAATCTGCTGGAAATAATGAAAGTAATTTATTCATTTTGTGCAGCCTGGTACCAAATGACCCACGAATCGGTACCGGGCTGGGGCACGGCGGCATCACTGGCCTAATAGGGACAGTAATATTAAATTGTGTGCCTTTTTTCCCCCCTCCTTTTAATCTCTTTAAGATATTTTCTGGTACAGTCGCCATGTCAAAAACAGCCTTCCTTATGAGGAGCAAACATGTTCCCTAATGAGGTGAACTGTCAGTTTTGGGTTCTTGGTCAGGCTGAGAGATAAGGTGTGCTATGGGTCGTAGTTAGAGCTAGAGTTACAGCAAATAAAGTGAATACAGTTTCCTAATAAGGGCAGAAATACAAACTTGTTGGTGTGGTTTAATTGGAGTTTCTTAGGTTAATGCTAACCTTATAGTTATAGTTTTCCCTTTAATGCATTTCTATGCATGTTTGAGAAAAGGCCACTGAATTTGTACCTACAGTAGTAACACTGATTGATGCATTTCTGGGAGTATTGTATGTTTGTTAACATGGTCTGTTTTCAAACCAATACTTTCTGCAATGATTTCAGCCTCATATATCTTTAACTCTTTCCATGTTGATCTGAGGACTTTTGCTGCTTCTGCTTCTCCCTCTGTTTTCTGCTTTGAGAATTAATCCTGCAGTAGTCATTCGCCCCCCAGCTATAAATACATCTGCAGCACACTAGCAGCAGCCAATTCTGATACACAGTGAGAGTTCCCTCTGTCTGTAGCTCTAGACCAACAGTACAGGAAAGCCCCACTTATTTCAGGGCCAGAATCTATTCTAAACAGGCATATCCTTGGTAGGTCCTCCTCTGCTAGAGCCGGTCCGCAGTCTTTCTCTACCGTCCGAAGTAATTTAAGCCCCTCGATGCTTGGTGAGGTATTTAGAGTCTAATTGAAGACCCCCGTGGGTGCATGCGTTAAGTGATGTTTTGCCCAACACATTGCCTGTGAGCTGATTCTGCCAACAATTCCTGCAGAATCCTTCTATGATAAATATCAAGAAGGAGGTTGTGTAACTAGCTCTCACACAAACACACTTCCAAAGGACTCCCGTAGGTGTCTCCTCACTGGTTGGGAACTGGATGTCGTGCCAAAGCAGAGGGGGGAGGAGGGGTTTTTGGCATTAGGTCTTGTGCCGTGTATCCTTTCTTTTCTCACAGTGATCTGAGCAGGGGATTACACAGCACACAACAGTGAAGGAGGACACCTAGTCAGGGGAGAGCTTTGTGCTCGTGCTTTGATTTACGTAGCACCTAAGGGTGCGGGGTGTTTTAAGCTAACTTTCCTCCTGACTTGTTTTTCCGTTTTCTTCTGATTTAGTCTCTAGCTCTATGGAAAAGTATTTATACATATAAAGCTTTCATAATTTCAACTATATAAACAGAAAATCCATTTAACTTTGTTGAGATAAGATGGGATCTGGTTAGACACAGTACTTTGTAGTTTAAAACTGGAGACACAATATGCAGAGCTTCTGTGTTTTACTTCATCAGTTTTCCCAATTTTGAATGTTCCTACTAATTACAGCATGATGCTGCCACCACTGTGTTTTGAAGTATTTTATATAAGTTCAGGGTTAGATTAATAAATGTTTTCCTGGTCCTCCAGACCTGATCCAAATGACTGCACAACGTTGATGTTTTATGAAGCTCTACAGAACCCTTTCAATAGCCAAATCAATGAAATAAGTGTTCTGAAGACATTTGGATCTCAGGACCAGTGTGGGGAATAATTCTCTACACAATTTGTGAAAAATTAAGAATTACTTTCTATTAATGTTTTTCTTTATTTACTGTTTTTTAAAAGAAAAACAATAAAAGCATAACTCTAAGCAGCATAACTATAGAGATAGCTCAGGATAACCTGAGCCACTCTAACTAAAAGCTTTATCAAACTGGAAAGTTTTAAGCCTAGCCTTAAAAGTAGACAGGGTGTCTGCCTCACGGACTAAAACTGGTAGTTGGTTCCACAGGAGAGGAGCCTGATAACTAAAAGATCTGCCTCCCATTCTACTTTTAGAAATTCTAGGAACCACTAGTAAACCTGCAGATTGAGAGTGAAGTGCTCTGTTAGGAACATAAGGAACAATCAGATCTCTGATATAAGATGGAGCTTGGCCATTTAAGGCTTTATATGTGAGAAGGAGGATTTTAAACTTTATTCTGGATTTAACAGGAAGCCAATGAAGAGAAGCCAGGATAGGAGAGATATGATCTCACTTCAGAGGTACTGTATATTTGTAAAATATTCAAAACCATTCATTTTTTTTGTTCTATGTTACAATTATGAATTACCTATCAAACCTCCTTAACATAAAATCCTAATAAAATATGCTTGGCAACAGTTGCTTGGTAAAGTCACATGTAAGATGAACTGGAAGGGGAACAGTTGCTAAGTACTATACTGTATATCTGCTTTGGTCGCTCTGCAGCTCAGGTTCCTTTCAAGTAATGAGGGCTGAAATAAAAATCAACTTCATTAGTAGAATATGTTTTCTGGCCATAGCTCCCCTCATCTTTTAGATTTTTTTTCTTGAACCCCTTCAACCATTATTTTTTCTTCCTCTGAGGAAGAAATGCTGAAGATCCAAGGGGGGCGTTTGTGCCATCTTTGACAGCCTCCAAAACCAGTCAAGGAGAAGAACAAAAAGAAAAATAGGAGGGGGGGAAAAAGAGTAGAAGTGAAGGGAAAAAAGGAGAGAAAATAAAGTATAGTCAGAGGCTCAGTTGGAGAGCCGAGTGGGATTTTAGAGAGCATTTTTAAGACTTGAGAAAGCAGAAGTTTACTTGCCAAAAACTTTACTTTCACACTTTCCCTCTCTGCTGCTACACCGAATCCCCCCCCCAGCTCCTCTGAGAGCTTTAAGCCTTGTCAAGTTCGATCGTGGTTTTGAATTCCATCAGAATCTTTCACCCTAGATGTGAAGGGTGATGGTTTCTATATGTAAGGGGCTAAATTCTCCAGACTCTCTGCATTATATATGATTTGGCTTTAACTCATGCTTAAGCTTAAATAAGATCTGAAAAAACTTTTCATGAAAAGTTAATCTAATCTGTCTAGTAAAACTCTTTTAATCTTTATGTGAAGTCATTTTAGTCTTGGCTTTGTGCTTCTTACCAAATTATGTGACATGCATATTGAGTGGCTTGAAAAAGTTTTCAGACTCCTTAAACTGTTTCACAGTCTTTCATGTTACAACTACACACTACAATGCCCTCTTAGGAATATTGTAAAAGAAACCAAGATATAATACTGTATAATTGTGAAATAAGAATAAAATTACACTTGACTTTGTCCCTTTTAAAGAAATGGAACAGTTTGTGCTGCCACCACCGTGCTTTTTCATAGAAGCTCTGATGAAACATTACACCCTGCATGAAAGCTAAGAAGTTCATCAGTCCCAAACACCTTTTTCCACAATTACTGTGTCCCCGTTTATTTATGACTTAAAAATCATTTAGAAATAACCTTTTTCTTCTAGCTCTTCTATGAAGCCTATATTCATCGAGTGTACAACTAATTGTGGTCTTTATATGGATCTTTTCAGCTCCTCAATGGCTGCTAAATACCTCTCTGCTGCTTTTCTCATATAGTTTCCTAATTTTCCTCCCCCTCAAGGTAATGGTGTTGTCTTGGTATATTTGCAGTTGTGTTTTACTCTTTCCATTTTCAGATGAGTGATTAAACAGTGCTCTGTTGGGATATTGCTTTATTGCCTGTCAGTGTTGCACCGTTTCTTAGGAGTATCAAATTACACAGGACCGAATTCAGTTAAATGGGTCATAACTTGGCATTCATCATTTAGATTCCTTCAGAAATATTAGAAGAAAATACATTTAATAGAGCTCATAGGGATCCCTTTTTTTTCTCAGTGTACGCAGGAGAATTTTACATGTATGTACATATGTTTATATGGGTGTAGTATTATTAATATTAGCAGTTTACATTGGGTAATTTACCAGTTCCTTACAGAATAGGTAAAAAGTTACACAAGCAGCAATAATTAACAGCGAAACAACATGATGACTAACTGATATTAGATGGTGGATAAGAGGCTAGCATGGTGAAAGAAAGGTGGGCTTACAGTATGTTAGCAAAGGAGCTTTTGTTCTCAAATACCTGAAAGATATTGGCATTTGTAAATCATTGAAATGCAAGAAGAAACAAAAATGATGGCTCATGATGTTCCATTTTTAATAAAATATACACAGTATAAAAAAACATGATTTTTTTCCATCCATTCATCCATTTTCTGTCACGCTTAATCCCAGCTGGAGTTGCGAGGGATGGTCAAAAGGACAAAAAATCATTCATGCACTCACATCTAAGGAGAATTTAGAGAAGCCAATTAACCTAGCAGTCATGTTTTTGGACTGTAGGAGGAAGCCGGAGTACCCAGAGAGAACCCACGCATGCTCATGGAGAACATGAAAACTCAATGCAGAAAGACCCTGGGAACCTTCTTGCTTCAAGGCGTCAGAGCTACTCACTGTGCCGCTGAGCATCCGCTGAGCTCTATATCTAATCTAAATTCTAAGGCTTTGCAATCTTTGAAAACTACCTCTTTTATGCAATATTTGCTAAACTATTACTGTAATTTTAAATTTGATGACTACACACCTGAGACCTCTTAAAAGGCGATAGAGAACAGTTAAAAAATTATGTTTTTCCGAAATTAAAACCTATTTCAGATTTTGTTTATTATCTTTTAGGAAATTTTTGTCTTATTCTGTCAAAAACAAACCTCTTGCCTAAATGAAAAATAATCTAAAACCCAAATCTACTTGGCCTAAATGTGGATTTAAAATTACATGCACACCCCAGCTATAGTCTTTCCTCCATGATAAAATTTTAAAACCATTTCATAAGCTTTTAAGACTCAAATATTCAACTTTAATCTCAAATTTTTTAAGCGACTGGTCTTTTTGTCAATATACTGTACGATAATGGTTTGAACCGTAGAAATGCTCTAATTGGTCAAACCATGGAGGGCTGTAGTATTTAAATATAAGATATTTTCACTGAGAGAGGCCTCAAAAACATGTGAGGTCTTTCAGTCTGTGCAGAACCCGTGTTCTTTTGGATTTGCATGGGCTGTTATTAATCATGAGAGGTCTTGCATGGACTAAAAACTATTAAATCACTTTGACAGAAAATCTCCATAAGGGATTGTTTTACAAAACCTTTTCTCTCAGGCTCCATCTTATACTTGGTCCCTTTATTTTCTTAAAATTGAAAGAACCAAAGGCAAAATGCACTTTATTTCAATCTTTGTGGGTTTGATCCTTCTACTCCTTCATTAGAAATGTCTGATCCATCTAAACGGAGCCAAAAGTCAGCTCATAAAAGAAGTTTGGCCCAAAATTGCTCAAATTCAGCCAAAGCCAAAGCTAATAACTCAGTCCAAGTATGATGCCTCCAGAATTGGCTGGTCCATAATCTTCCATGTCCAAAAACTCAGATCCATTAAAACTCTGTGTACTTTTATGACTGAAATGGTGTACATACTTAGAGAACAGTTCATTTCCTTTTCATTACCAAATTAATAAAGTCGAACATAGAGTTCTCATTAACAAATCTGATTCATCATCCATTAGCTAACAGTAAACAGAAGACATTTAGTTTTCTTAGAGTTCCCTACACAAAATCCACTATAAGATATTTCTTTATAAACAGGCATCATTTGAAAAAAGAAAGGACTACCCTACTCGTTATTTTTAATTTATGTTTAAATGAAAAAGGTGAACTAATGGGCTATTATGAAGAGATGCAAAGACTTTTCTCTCCTTTATTGCTTCTGTTTTTGGTGCTGTCTGCAAACCATCTGGTGTAACATGTCGAATTACATCCCAATTTCTTAAGAGGACAAAGTTATGGAAAATTAGAGCTCCCAAAAGAAAAAAAACCTTCACACTAAAGAGATGATGAACAAGTTTCTTTGTTAGATATGTACTTTTTTTCCTTATAGCGTAGCCTCCACTACATGAATCTCAAAAATCTCATACATTTCTTGTACTTTTTTTTTATTAATAACCAATAGAAACCTTTGTTTTTGTCAGTTTATGCTGACTTTAGAAAAAATATGAAAGCATAAAATGTTTTTATATTTTTTTTTAAATGTCGAAAATATAAAAAAGATGTTGGTGAAAAAAACGAATGAAAAAAAGAACAAAACTTTTCACCATTTAAGGTAATGCAAGTCAATTTTACTTTGGTTTGGCCAGAATCTCTTTGCTTCTGTGTACTTCCAAAACTATTGAGGCTTGAATCTTGTATCTATTAGATTTTTGGAAAAATAACCTCTCTATGCCAACTACTATGAAAACTAAGTGGCAGAAATACTTCTTACAGTTATGTAAGACGAGACAAGTCTAATGAGCACAGTTGAGCTACAGTTGGAGCTAGAAAATATGGAGGTGGGTGAGTGGGAGTAGGGCTTTGTTGTGATGGTGGGAAGTCTTTGTTACATTCAACCCTTAATGTTCTTTGTGGGGGCCTGATTTTGATTATTGATTTTCACTTTGCAACCAACCTTAGCATGGGCATGTGACAAGAGGTTTATAATGCATGCATGAGAAATGCATAGGGGAGAAACTGCTAAGGGGATTGTTGGCCTAGTAGTTAGAGCAGTGTGCTGGTGCTCTGAGACGGTTGCAATTCCCCACTTCGATCCCCACAGCCTCCACTTTGGGTCCCTGAGCAAAAACCCTTAACCCCACACTGCTCCCTGGGCGCTGCACAGTGGCAGCCCACTGCTCCCCGAGGGGATGGGTTAAATGCAGAGATACATTTCTCCAATGTAAGATCAATAAAGTTAAATTATTATTAAATGTTTATTCATTTGTTACATGATTTCCTACCTGAAATCTAAGGCCTTTTTTGCCTTCTTCAAAAACCAATATTTTAGTAGAATACAATAGATTGAGATCTAAATATCTTTATTTTATTTGGTTTTATAAATCTAACAATGCATATTATTTAACATGAATACATCACATAAAATTAGTGTTGCGCCGATGCCATTTTTTGGCCCAATACGATACCCGCTACCTATTGGCCGGTACCGATACCATACCATCCGTTTGAAATTGATGTATATGTGTTTATATGAAGAACTACATATGACTTGGATATAAAATAATTGCCATCACTAATAAAAATGCCAAATTTATGCAGAGAGCCTCAGTTTTATCTGTAATCCCCTAGCAGATTAAAGGAAGAGTTAAAAAACAAGGAAACAATCAAAGTTCACATGTATGGCAATATAAATGTTCGATCATTTGCAACAGATTTAATGTATATCTAAAAGTTGTGTTATTTACTCTAAACATTTATTGTGTAAAAGTGAAAAAGTTATGTCTGTGTAATTAAAAGTGTAAAACAGTAAATGTAAAATTATTGAGCACGTGTGTAATTTGGAATAATTAGTAACCATTACTTTAAACGATTGCTTAAAACAGTTTAGTGATGTAATATTTATTGGTTTTAATGTTAGTGTATTCCAAATAAACTTGAACCCTCAACAGAAAAATTATTTTACCAAAATGATATCGAGCCATCCTCTGCAACAAACTTTTTTTTGTCTCATCACAGATCTTTTCTGTTTTCGGTTTCAAGTAATAAAAGATATAACACATCCTATTTGCTTTAAGGTAAGGTATTATAAGATATGAAGTTAAGATAATAAGCTTTCAGAGTAGCATGGTCTGTGGAATTATTAAATAACTAATTAATTAGTTTACCTTACAAGAAAGATTAATTGTTGCAAGATTTGTGAATTGACAAACTCATAAAATTACATCTTGCCATAGGCCAAAAATAATTATTAGCTCTGATACAGAAATTTTCGGACCAATGAAATGCAGTGACACGTATGAAGCAAACACATCAACCAGAGGCGGAAAGCTGAAGCTAAGCTAAGATGGTTTCAGGTTAAATACCCTCCATTTGTTTTTCAGAAAATTTGCAAAACGATGTGATTTGTGCCTCGTTCATCCCAGCCGGATTTGGTATGAGTTTAATTTGCCAGATAACTCAGCTGGTTGTACAAATCGGAAATGTGATATGGTACAGCTGCTACTGCTGATGTGATTGGCTAAAAGGTCAACATGAGTTTAATTTACACAATCAGCTCAAAGAATTGTAATAAATTTCACTCCCTTTTGCGAGCGGCTTTCCCAATGGATACATGTAGTTCAATACGTCCAGGTTTTTAGTTATTTATATCTGTGATAGAATCAAGAAATCAATTAAAGTGAACCTGTCCGACAACATCAACATCACCTGCTTATTGTGTCAGGGTCACGGTGGGGCTGGTGCTTATCTCCAGCAGTCTATGGGCAAGAGGCAGGGTACACCTTGGACAGGTTGGCAGTCTGTCACAGGGCAACACAGAGACACAACTATGAACACAAACTCACAACTAAGGACAATTCAGAGATGCCATTTAAATTGACAGTCATGTTTTTTTTTGCTGTGGGAAGAACCCCTACATGCACAGAGAGAACATGCAAGCTTAATGCATAAAGACCCCCAGACTGGAAATCGAACCCAGAACTTTTTTACTGCAAGGCAACAATGCTATAAACACCAAGCAGCCCCTATCTAATAACTTCAATTAGGTTAAGAGGTCTGAAAAAGTAACATATACGTATGAATAAAACCTCATTAGAAAGACAGCATTTCAATATAATCCTGTTTTTGTTGTTTGGCATTAAATCTGCTTGAGCACCTCAAACAATGCAAAAATGGAGGACATCTGTAATTGAGCAAATACTATTTCATGACACTACGGCATATACAATCAACATGGATCATGGACAGAGCAAATCATTTTAGATAGATAATAGAAAGCTAAGTATAAGGTGTTGAACTTCATCCAGACATTGATAGAAAAGCTTTAACAAACTGTATGTGTGAGTTAGTCATTCATCCACACTAAAAGTGCCAATTACTCATGAGTAAGATACAGTAAGTGAAGATTAGAAAGAAGTGCCAAGAGCAGACAGAGTGAAAGGAAGTGGCTGAGACAGCACCTCAACTGGTGTGAGTAGACAACTCTTTGTGAAGTCTGTTTTTAATGAGGAACAACTCAAACATTTTTTTAAAAAATCCATTCATTATGATCAGTCTGCTACCTGTAGTTATATGGAAAAGATTATTATAATGGTAAAGAACATTCAGGGTCTGTGATTTTCTTTTCCAGCCACTTTACCTCATTGAGAAAGAACCACATCTTGATAGACAATAAGGATCCATTTGAACTCTCCTGCTAATGGCAAATAGATTTGGTTTGAAAGAAATCTCACAAGCAGCAGGAGAAAAAAACATCCTAATTATAGATGTACTGGTTCAAAATGCCCTTGTGTTTTATTGAGTTGAGAAAAGAAAAATCCTAATGCTTCTATAAATCACTAGTCCATTTGATTTCCACCACTGAAGCATTGACTTCTAGCCACAAACCCATTAAACCACCCACCTGTAGCCAGCAGAACTGGCAGTTCAGAGGAAAAGGAAGGCAGCAGTCTGGCCATTTTAACCCTGAATTATGCAAAATGCAGCAAAATGGATCTATTCGTTTGACAAGTGGTATTACTTATATTTGTATAGCTGCTGGTGTGAAAAGTCTAGAGATTTTGAATCAGCGTTTAATTAGAGAATCATATAACATCACCAACTATTAAAACTTTTATTGTAAATAGGATTATACTGTGTGTTGAATAAAGTCATGTTGATCTACAGATTATATCAAATAAATGGCTTTAAATAAATACAAGTCCAAGCATATTAAAAATTATTCCATTAAAGTGTTGGGGAATAAAGAGCCATTTTTTTGTTATTTTTCCTTAAAATATTATTTTTTAAATATACAAATGGAAGCAACACAGCCTTTCCTGAACTATCTGGCAAAACCATTACCAGTGGACAATTACCATTAGTTGTCTGATTGCAAAGATTTCAGATGGAGCATTGCTACTTTTGGGTGTAGAAGACTTTAAGGCTGAGCTTACACTGTACGATTGTTTACACTTTTCAGGCCGATTCTCCAGTAGCGTAAGAATTGGCCGAGATCGGGCTGAGTTTCAGCCTCATCATGCGTCCTGTGTTGTGTAGTATACAGGGGGTAACGGGAGGTGATTAGCCTCTTACATCCACCTCCCTATCAGGAATTGTAAGGTCAGGAAAAAATGAACCATCTTTGAAATTCAGTCAGCCCTCGTGAGGTGTTGCTATGCAAGCAAGGGAGTTCTTCTTTTTCCAGATTGACAAGTCCGACCAGCGCCATCTCATGGCTGTGAGTCTGACGTGTGGTTTCTGGAAGTACAGTGTGAGCAGGTAGCTTGCATCAGAGCGTTGGGCCGTACAGTTTAAGAACACACATCATGAACTGTAAACTTTTAAACCCTGAGATTTAATCGTACAGTTTGAGCTGTAGCTGAGTACAATGATTGAAAAGATTGTACAGTGTATGCCCTGCCTAACGTGATGCTATGTAGACTTACCTAGGTAAACTTATTGGTTAATGATTTGGAAAAATGTTTAGGAGAATAAAAATTGCAACTTGAGATGCACATTAGTAGAACTGTAGGTCAAAATATTTAAAGAGTAGACTTCCCTTTTATCCGGTTGAAAAGAATAACCATATTACTTGCATTGACATGTTTAAATATTAATTAATATACATGCAGTCTTCGTTTGGGGGATATATATCAAGTCATTGAACTTTGAACTAATTCGACTGTATGATCTGGATGAATTGTCCCTGTAAAGTGCCTTAAAATTACACCTGTTGTGAATTGGAGCTTTCTAGATACATTGAAATGAAATCTGAACTGACTTGGTGGAATATTGCCCAAAGTTAACCAAATAGGTTGACAAACAATAAGGCTAAATTTAGAACCCAGTGGAACAACATAGCTAGTTCTAACATTAATGTAGGACAAACATTCTCTCAAGTCAAACCATACAAATGTGACTGGTGGTGTTGATTGTATCTACAAATCTATAATGTTGTTAAAAACAACAACATAAAGTGAAACAATAAAAGGAAAACAATAGGAATTATGTGTTTTTCACTGTTTATACTGATCAAAGGTAATGGATTTTAATGTTTTTGTGTTTGTTTTTATGCTATGGTTCCTAATTGAGCTATAGAATGTGAATTACAAGATTATTTATAAAAAGATTACATTTCAGTTTTCACTGGTTGCATTCACTAGATAATTTACAATTTTAATAGTTCTACAAATAAAAGGTTCCATGCCCTTTTTTATTATTGAGCCATTTTTGAGAGAAAAATACGGGATTACATGCTAAACTAGAAAAGCACTCGGAGAGCCCAGATTTTCGCCAAGCAGCAAAGTTTGCTCCAAAATATGACTCATTCTTATAGCTACTCGCACATGACCGGGATTATTACTAAATTTAAATTAATGAAATAATAAATAAAAATCCATAAAATGTGTTCATTAGTTTTTATTTGATCCTGCTAACAAACCAACAATGTTCCCTTTTCTGGTGTTTTCAGTAAAATAAGTGGACTTTTTTGAGTCAAATGTTCAGGCTGTCAATACTCACTGCTGCCACCCTCTGGTTTAGGGTGGAACTGCTTGTTCAGCCAGATATCCCTATCTCACTATCTTAGGTAATCTTTTAAAAAATTCCTGCATTCAGATCGTGATCTGGATCATCATGAAGTTTTAGTGAAATGTTGCTTATCATGAATGGTACCTCTGATAAATAAAATAATTAAAATGCATAACTTTTCAAGTTATCGTGTACACAGACAGGCAAACACACACAAACAAACAAACAGCATAACCTCCTCGGCAGAGGTATTAGAAGTTCTATTGTTTGTTTGAACCATTTAACATGGACACACTTCATGTCTGACATCCTCAGAAAAGCGCAGGAACCTCCGACTCAAAGTACATTCAGGGAAAAATAGGCCACAGGCTTATAGATGCATCAGAGCTGAACTACTGAGGTGTCAGTCTGCTCATCAAACAATGTTTTAGTCATAAAAGGTCAAATAAAAAGGCTATTGCAAAAATATTTATGATAAGTTAAAACTTACATAATGTATTTTAAGCATATCAAAAAAGGAGAAGAAAGAGAAAAGATATTAGTGCATAAAACGGATTAGGTGCAGATTGACATAATACTAAAGTCCAGTTGTACCATTTCACATGAATATTAACTTATATGATGGATGCAGGTTGTGTCTGTGGGTCTCTACCTGTTTAACTTTCAAATCCAGAGAGAAACCCTATCCTCATAATGGAATTATCAGAGCATTCTCTGGCTCCTAGGTTGAGCTCTGTCCTTTGAAGCTGTGGTTTGGTCGTTCCCTGGAAGAGCTATCAAACGTTCTACAGTTACCTAAATAGCCCTGTTTCTCAGTGTGACCTGGTTACTTAGTTGCACATAAATGCATAAAATGAGTCTGCGGTATCAGTCTGACAGCTGCATATGTGACCAACAGAGGACTGGTTACCTGTAAGAGAACCACAGAGGTTCACTTGTAAACCACAAATTCGAGCTTGTATCAGAAGCAGGAAGCACTCACACTGTGGCTGCATGCATGTGTGAATTTATATCTGCCTTTGCAAAAGTGATTGAGAACCAATTTCTACCAGAATTATTTAATTTTATGCCTTATTTGATTGCTTTGCTTTAAACTTTTAGTTTTTCGACTCCAATGTGTTTTAACCCAGTTTATAGATACTAAATTCATAGAAACATTGTAAGAACTGCGCCTCAGCTTCACAAGTAATCGGATGAGGGAGCCGTGGATAAATGTAGTATTATAGTGTTCTATTTGTACAAGAACACCCACTAAACTCCAATACCAATGGGTAGAATAACAGATCTCCACGCAGCTCCAGACTTAAAAAACTCATAAGTCTTCAGTTAGTAAAAACTCAGTGCTTTTCAATACAGTTTGACTCAAGCATTCTTGGATGTAGGTCAGGGCTTTAACTACCATTGAGGACACTAAGGTCATGCCCTCTGTATTTTTTTTAATTTATATTTGGCCTAAATTGTGACATATAAACTCTAAAATAAATTACACTGGAACTGAATGTAGGATGATGATCTAGGTCTTCTACAAAACTGCAAGCCAACAGTAGCGTGGCTATCTAATAAAAAAAGAAGCTTGAGGGTTTGGGCATACGTGCTGCGCACCAACAACACGCACTGTTGCTATGGTAACTGCCATATAGGACACAGATGCCGTTAATGAGTCCGTCAGTCACAGCGTTCAATGGAAATGGAGTACATGGCGCTACTAATGCAGGTGGAGAGCAGTTTAAGTTGTCGTTTACTATGAGAAAAAAACGGCTTTCTCATTATGAAATAATTCAGCTGAGCGATCTACTCAGACAGCAAGGGAACATCGAATCAAAGTTTATTTAACTCTGTCTGTACCGGTCGTCAGTCAATTTCCAGCAGTTGGATCAACATTCATTATGCAACTGATTAGTTAGTGAAGTCTTTGAACATAAAACATTTATTCTGCGTTGATTTCTCAGTGGTGGATGTTGAACTGTTTTATATTTCTGCTGCAAGCTGGAACTTAAGGCATAAAAATGGTACAGAGCAGATTGAGCGGGACAGGAAGTTATGTGCAGAAACAAAATAAAAAATCCTGTTGACTTTCAAAATAATGGTAACAATTTTCTGTGATAACTTGCCCTTACTTCAAGAGTCACAATTATGGTCCTTCAAAAAGCGTCAGAATGCTGCATGTTTATGTAATTCTGTAATGTTGCAGACTTCTATATTTATGCATTTTAAATAATTTCACATTTTAGCTTGTTTATTTAATATGTATACTTTTTTTTTTTTACAATTTCATGCTTTGATATTGAGTTTCTCTGGAACCTGAAAAACAAATTTTAGTTCATTCCATGTTTTTGTGTTGAAATGACTATTATAAGATGAAATATGATGTTGAAATGGCAAATTTTTTTCATTTCTATCATTTTAGTTTTTGTTTGCTTTGATGTTCTTCACTTAAGGAAAATAGGATAGGGAGGAAAAGGCCGATTTAAACCGAATCGGCCTTTTCTGATAGTTTTTTCTGATAGAAGCTAAGGTGATGTTATTCATTTGGGGGCCCTGAAGACAAATACTATGTGTTGCTCCCACAATAATGCAGTATTTTCTAGTTGTTTTATCTATATTTACCAAAATGACCTCTTATTTTGAAAAATCATAAAAAATAACAGCATTTAACAAATTTTGCATCAAAAATACTGCATATGCTGCACTTCTACAAAAGATTTACCTATCACATATTATTTGTGGTTTTCTATATATTTGAGGCAGAAAAAAAAGGTACAGAAGATCACAGTTAAGTGGAAATAGACCTTTACCAGTGAAGGGAAATTAATCTTCATGCTTTGACTGGCAACGTATTGGAACCATAAAGAAGAATTATATTCTTTAGCAAGCTAGTGGGTTGATATTGAATATAAGAAAAATATGTCCATGTTACAAAACTACTCTCTTTTTTCAGGGGAAAAAAAAAATCAAGTTTTTTTATATCACAAAGGTGAAATGTCATGCTACCATACTATCCGTTTAGCAGGATTTATTATTATGCTTTTAATTGTTATTATAGTTATGCATTGGTTTAATCACTGGACCATTTCATTGCTGCACTTCTTATACTTTTATTTTTATTTTAGTTTTATTCCCTTTGTTAAAATAACCACACAAAAAAATGACAGTGTAAATCTTTTATCAAAAATGATTAATGATGTGGTTTAATGGGCTGCAACCCTCAATACTGTTTGTGGTTTCAGAGACTCGTCAACAAGTGGGTGTTTGTCACTCAGACAGTACATTTGTCACTGATTTTCAATCAATTACCAGAGCATAGAGAACAATTAGTTCAGATAAACACAGCATTTAATTAGAGCAGTTGAAAAGCTTGTCTCCATTAAGATGGATGAAAAACCAAAGCTTTCTGTCATCGTTGTCTCTAGCCGATCATCCAGCATGGCTGCTCGGTTAGATGATTTGTGTAATAGATTGCTCTGGTTGCTTGAATGTGTGGTGTGCCGGTGGTTGACTGGTTGAATTGTTCTGCATTTTAAACGTAATAAATTACTTTTTTTGAGTTGTGGATTAGTTTGTCTCCTGATTCAATGTTTTATTTGGCTTTTTGGGGGGGACTTTGGTGTTTTTTATTTTATTTGGCCAGGACCAAAGCTCTGTGGGCAGATTACATCTCCACTTACCTTTTGTAAATAACATAAACATACAGAATGGTCAAAAACTGAGGACAAGATCTTTAAATAGTTATACTAGTAAATGTATTGATTTCTCTCAAACACCTACAGTATATAAAAGTATATGTTTAATTCTGAATTTCAATGTATATCTTTCCCACAGATGACCGAGAGGTAGGCAGCACAGATTTAGGCAGATAGAAGAAAAAAAAACAGGAAAACCGTTCACTGTTAGACATTTTTCTGAACTGCTGTTTATTTAAGCCTTAATAGCTAATGTGAATTTGAAATATGTCTGAGGTAAAATCTTTTTTATACGTACTTTTGCACGTGCCACACATTTGGAACATCCATCCATCCATTTTCCATCACGCTTATCGCAAACAGGATCGTGAGGGGTGCTGGTGCCTATCTCCAGCTGTCAATGTTGCGAGAGGAGGGGTCCACCCTGGACAGGTCGCCAGTCTATTGCAGGGCAACACAGAGACACACAAGAAAAACAGCCATTCACACTTAAGGAGAATTAAGAGCAGCCTAACAGTCATATTTTTGGACTGTGGGAGGAAGTTAATTACCCAGAGAGAACCAATGCATGCATAGGGAGAACATGCAAACTCCATGCAGAAAGACCCCGGGTCGGTAGTCAAACCCAGAACTCTCTTAACTCTGTATTTATCGGTCGTCAGTCTGTGGCAGTGCTATCCACTGTTCCACTGAGCACACACATTTGGAACATATTAGGACTAATGTACATGTGAACATTGGTTTTATCTGTTTTAAAGTGTATCAATATTTCTCACTTACCAGATCAGATTTTTTTAAATTATATATTATTATAAATTATTTTAAATTATATGTAAATTTTTTTATGTTTTACCTATTTCTTTCCTATCATGGACCTCAGTTTTTCCTAAAATAGTAGTTTATGTTTTTTTCTCTCCACTGCTTTTCTATCTGTATAATCTGTTCTCTGCTGTTAGCTCACAGGTCCTGTAATTGGAGCATCTTCCAGTATTGGACTGAAGGTTTTTTTTTCCCCACACATACTGATATGTTGGTGAAAAGCTTGACTGATAAAGATGCTCTTGTTAGGCTGCAACTCAGGTGTCGCTGACACAAACCAGACCCGACTGCAGCCCTTATCTCTGCACTAACTCACATACACAAATAGACTTACATTACATTTTAGGAGAACAGGTTGAATTAGCTGACTGCTTTATCAACCCACTTCAAATCGCAGTTCTTCTCAATAAAATTGAACATTTTCTTTGTTACCCTTTTCCTGTTTTTCTTGTTTTTCTGTCTTGCTTCACTGGTATTTTCCTCCATCACTGTCTCTGTATCTTTGTTTTAATCCTTCTGTCAAGTCACCAGGACGTTAATCAGGGCTTTCCCATGACAGAACTGTGAAGACTGAAGCAAAAAAAGAGAAAAAAAGGGAGCTGTCTCATTATAGATAAAAGAAAGATATAAATATCTGTGGGCTAGGGGAGTTTCTGTAAGAGTTATGATCTGTTCATTGATCTCTGAAAACAAATCCACTCATATGAAGACAGAACCACAAACAACTTCCAGATTAAAGGACATGTAAAGCATTATGAAAATCATTATAGAATATCAGATTGGATTATTATGATTTACTATTGAAGTGTTCTTTTTGTGCTTACAAAGGCAAAAATGAAAACTAATAAAATTTATAACCCATGCCTGTAAGTGTGAGCTTCACACCAGAGAACTGCATGTACCTATCAACATTTTTTAAGCTCTTTATTGATTGGCACGTGTTGTGGAAACACATCTTTGGTTATTGCACCTAAAAAGTAAACTGTTCAAAAACCGTTAAAGTTATATTGGGGATTTTTCATGAATTTTTGAAAAGACTCGCAGTCCTCACTATAAAACAAAATGCACATGCACAACCCTGTACCTGCTCAAGAGAGGAATGCCAAATAAATGTGTGCGATAGCATGCACAAGCCCATTTCTTCTCATGCACGCTCTGTTTAAAAGTTGCTGTTTGCATCACTCACACAAGCCTACTTTCCAAAAGATTTACAATTTGTCCACTATGTCATATCACCAAAAAGATAGACAATTAGGAATACCAATTATTTTGCTGATCCACTCGGTAAAAGAACATCCTCAACTATACCGTAAAGTGCATCAACTTAGGTGAATATTCAAGTGCCTCTTTACGGGTTTATGCCCTTTTCGGGCCGATTCTCCAGTCATGCAAGACATTTTTGGGATAGGGCCGAATTACAGCCTCATCCTGTGTCCTGCATCGTGTAGTATAAAGGGGGTAAAAAGGTGCAATTAGCCTCTCACAACCACCTCCCAATCAGGAATTGTACGGTCAGGAGAAAATCAAACATGTTTGAAATTCAGTTGATCCTCGTTAGGTGATTATCGGCAAATCCTGCCGTTTAATCAGAGTTACTAGTGTCTAGGACCCAATTTAGCAGAACCTCATGGACTGCGCAGGGGAGTGGGAGTCTAGTGGTTAGGGCATAGGTCTTTGAATCCTGAGGTTGTGAGTTTGATCCCCCACGCCCATAGACTGCCACTCTGGGTTCCTGAGCAGTCCCTTAACTCCACACTGCTCCCCGGGCGCCGCACAATGGCAGCCCACTGCTCCCCAAGGGGATGGGTTAAATGCAGAGAATTAATTTTGTTGCTCTGTTCTTGTGACAGTGGAATGACAATAAAGTTGAATTCTATTCTATGTGCAAAAAAGGGAGTTCTTTTTCTAGACCAGCGGCAGCTGTCACGGTGAGTCCGATGTTTGGTTTTTGGATGTACAGGGTGAGCAGGTAGCTTGCAACAGAGCGTCATGCCGTACAGTCTAATAACTTGCATCGTGAGCTGTGAACTTATAAACCCTGTTGTTTCGTCCCACAGTTTGAGCTGTACCTGTGTACAATGATTGGAAAGTTTGTAAAGCCCATCTTAAGAAATAATGAAGGTATAGTATTTTGTTTGCTTTGTAGTTACAAAGTATTAACCTCCTAAAATACTTTTGTTAGATTAATGCCTGCAGAGCACTAGCTGTTTTGTAATCTTCTGTGATTCCCTGGATGAGTTCTTTTTATGCTTTTCAGACATGGCCTTCAAACTTTTAAAACATCTGCAAACTTCTTCAAACTTCTTCAAATCTTGGAAACCAAGTCCAGTGGATATTTTTTTTATTTTTACGGAATGACTATGACCTGGATGACTGAGAACCTTTATCAGCATATCTGCAAACTTGTTAGCACATACAAAGCAGATTTTGATACAAGGTGCAAAGCAGTTTACATGTACAAAATCAGCGAGTTGCGGTGCAAACCTTTTTGTGTTTGCTTTCATAAGCGGATTAAATGTTTATAAACACACAGCACAATTTTAGGGGTGGAAAATATGCATATGCAATACATAGTATCTGAAATGTATCCCATCTGAAAGTAAATTGATGGAGATTTTGCTTCCATATTTAGCATTTTTGAAAGTGTGATGTAAACTCATTCTAACCACAGAATTGGCATTGGTACAATTGAAGAGAATGAAAAAAGAGTATGTGTGCATGTGAATGTATGAAATAGCAATAATAGAATAATATTAATGGAGAAAAATATATTTGCAAAAGGCGGACAAGAAATATATTGTAGAGGAAAGCATCTATATTTAACAATATTAAGAAAAGACAGAACTTTAATACTGTGGCTTTCAATATTCACTCATAGTCCTTGAATGTCTGCATATGTCTAGGGTTTGCTTTTCAACAAATTTAAATGTACTGTTTTGGTGCCATGTGTGATAGACTGATCCAAGGTAGTATGAATGAATGAATTATGAAGTGGAAGCAAAAAAACAGGAACTTTTGAGGGTAAGGTTAACATTTATTTTTCCCAAGCTTGAAACATCTCAGAGAGCCTCTGCTCAATCCAGCTTCTAGAGCTTAATGCTGGGAAAGTTCCATTGTCCAATGATGCGTGTGTTTGTTCTTCCCTTACCTTTGTCTACTGTACCTGTAATTACTCTTGCCCTTTACCCGTAACTTGTTTTACCCCGATTGCGACTCTGACATGACATTTAACTTTCACACGCAGGTATTCATATACATAGGACATAATACACTCTCCCTTCAGTGCTGGACATAAATCGCTGTGACATTTACAGTTTTGTAGCCATTAGAGCTCAGTGCTGCATGGTTGCCTGTGAAGATGGCAGCTTGTGAAATCAGATCGCGGTCACGTCTGAAAATGTTGAGCTTCGCTATCCTTTTAAACACGAAAACTGTGGAGGGATCAGCTGAGGCGTGAAATGGATCAACTACTTTGAAATGGATAAATTCTCAGAGCTTACTAGATTTAAGGACTCTTACAAGATCATGGAAAATAGATGGGATGGGATATCTGGTAAAGAAAGATTGTAAGGATTTGATGATGAAATTAGTCCTGTGAAGATCAGGATCATATGTACTTCATTCATTTTATGTGATAGATTCTTTCATGGTAGTTACTGTAAAACTGCTCATGTTTTACTGATTAAAGAACTAAAAGGTACACTGAAAGAGGTGAAATGTCCATGTCATTCGGTCACCTTAAAATTTTATGTCACCAACTTAAAAAAAATGCATTTGTTCTTTGAAAACAATAATTTCATTTTACTAGGAATTCAAAACCCCTTTCATAAAAAAATCAATTAAAACAATTAGGTTTCAAGTTAATATTTACTTCAAGTCAAGGTAATACAGTACAGTCACTGGGGGTTTATTCTTTCACATGGTGTATCTCAGGTGAATGTGACCTCATTACCTGACTAATTAAAAATAGGTGTGATCAACACTGCAATGCCATAAGCAGGGTTGCTGTTACAACTAATGCAGTTGTAGAATAGAAAGGTTTATGATGGGCAGGCATTGTAGTCAGTGAAATATCTCAGATCGGATTTTAGGAACTCTTAGGCATTATTGATTTTTACAAAAACAAAAAATGTTTTTTCTCTACTTTATTCTAAAACTAATTTATACTTAAGTTATAACAAAGCATACAGCTTGTTTATGATATGTTGTCAGTCTAAGAACGATTGGACCCAATAGTCGAGGCAGACAGATAGTTAGATTTAAGGTTAGTGACCAAGTCTATCTGGGAGAGGATGATAATGAATGTGCGAGTCCCTAACCTAGTCTTTTAAGTTCAATCGGTGCCCAGAGGATTAGGTCGGTTTTACCCAGTCGGCTGCCAACAAGACGTGGAGAGTCCCAGGCGCTGACATATCTGCTGTTCGGTGGACAGCCACGAGATTGGAACTAAGCAGCTGAAGGAAGGCAGGATATTCCAGAGGACGAAGCAAAAGCCGGTGTCAGATACATGCTCGAGATTCAGTACCAGGGGATCAAAGGTCCGAAGAGGTAGTGAGGGAGAATCCAGAACAGTGTTGGGAAACAGTTTTTTAGGTTCAGTTCACAGACAGGCAGAAATCCAGCCGGAGTCCAAAGACAGGTCAGGCACACAGATCAGAAGGGGGGCAGGCAGGTAGAGACTGACATTTTTTCGGGAATCCCACGGGTCACGGGATTCCCGTGGGATTCCCGTGGGATGGGAGTCAGTATTAGTAATGATCACATGATTGGGACGGTACAGGATTAAACATTAACGGGAGCAGACGGGAGCGGGAGCAAACCAATAGTAACAAAAAAAAACTAGGATCGATGCCAAAAAATAAAATAAAATAGAAAGAAAAAAAATCCAGTACTGGCGCCGCCATTTTGTAGTTTTTTTCCTTGAAGCCTACACTATAATGCAAGTCAAAAAAACTACACGACCCAAAAACCAACAGTGCTTCCGCTCTGAGTTTTTCTCCCGAGCTCAAAAAAACAAAACAAGAATGGGAGTGGTGGAGCAGTGGGAGTCATACTGAATGGGAGCGGGATGAGAGTGGGAGTAATTTCACCAGGAGTGGGACGGGACAGGATTTAGATTTCTACTCTGGCCCGGGATCTGGACGGGACACAATTTTTTTCTGTGGGAGTGGGACGGGACAGGAGTGAAAATCCACTCCCGTGTCAGTCTCTACAGGCAGGCTCAGAGGTCCAGTGGCAGAACGTGTCATAATCAGGCAATCAGAAACACTGAGGTATGCTAGAGAACTCTCACCACAGGCTCCAATAACCTGGCACTGATGACTTGTCTGAAGGCTAGTTAAATAGAGACTGTAGAAAGTGGATCAGATGAGCAGTAATCAGCACTGGGCGTAGCCTGTTAGGTTAATTAAATGATTAATCAGGTCAGACATCAGTGCAAAGATCATGACACTGTTATAAGTTATAGTTTTACTTTGTATTAATGCAGTTTCTTTCTTTGTCTGAAGGTAAAAAACATATATCTAATAAAGCAAAATCTATACTTTCAACCATCTCATAAATATAATTTAAGAAAAAGATATACATTGAATTGTAAGAAATTACCACATTTTTTTATGTTGATACAGTGTATATTTTCTTTCAGTGTAGAAAGTATTAAATCAGGATCAAGGGTGGAACTATATCATTTGGAGCTTTTTTGTCATTAACTTCAGTTTGCTTCATTAAGATACACAGTAAATCTTAATGTTCCAATGATGTATCTGTTTTTGTCAAAGTCAGATTACTATGCATATCTAATTCATTTTGTTTGTAAAAATATGTGCAGCAGGTGTGGCAAATGTACTGGAAAAGACCAATTGTAATATTAGGAAAAAACAAAAGAAATAACTCTATAATTTTCCTGCAATGAGGCAATGAGGCTACCCACAGACTAAAGTTCTCTCACTTCTATGTTCTTGTTAAAAATCACACTGCTGCATTTTGTACCAGTTGAAGGTGTGACAAAGTGACCTGGCTAATTCCTGTTAAAAGAGAGCTTCAACAAACCAAGGTTATACAATCATGAATAACTGATTCCAGGTCCTAGAATGGAGAGGTTGTATATTAGAGAGTTGTAAACACCTCACTGTGATGGTGCAGTCTGCTAATATAATGCAGTTTCCTGGCCGCACCATGATATACAGGCGCATGATCAAATTTAATAAAGGGGTTGAATTTTAGGGCAAATATATTCAAGTTTCTGGTTCCCTGACATCATTTATCTGAAAAGGTAAATAGAATACAGGTTTCAATGTGTTGCTAGTTGCAAATTAACCTATTATTTAACTCGTATTAACAGGTAATGCTCACATTTGACTTTAGTGGCACCCTTAACTTTGAAAATGTATTTAAAAAAATATATTTGGCTATAGTTACTGCTTGAGAAAAGAAATAAGGCTCTTTAGGGTAAAAAAATGATCAGTGGATAGCTGCTATGTTATGCTTTGCTTTGTTTTTAAGCCTATTTGGTAGGGACTGTAAAAAGATGCATACATACTCTTGCATCTTTTATTTCTGTATATTTGAAAAAAGCTGCTAGTTGCAGCTGCAAATGTGGTCAGTTAACTCGGCCAATAAAATGTAAGTAAACCAAATATTTTTTACAAAGCGGATATTATTACCAGAAGTTACATTTGCCACAACCTTTTTTCTGATTACATGCAATAGTATTATATGACCTCAATATAATCTAAAATAGTTTTATATCCAGTAACTTTAGTCATCTTTTTTATTTATTATTATTAGTCTTAAATCTGTAATCAGAATAGGCATTGTCCAAGTAAAAACAGCCTTTTTTAGTGCTTTGTTAGTAATGCAATCAGTGGAGGAGTGATGTCAGACATTAAGATTTCAGTTTCTATTCAAAACTGAAAAAGTCCTTTATTTTTTGTATAGAGGCTAATTGAACAATGGTCAAAGAATTGCAAAATGAATAGTATTAAAGTTATAACAGAGCAGTGTACTTTTTGTAGATGCAATGAACACAATTATAATTTTTACAGCTGCAAACTACTCCTTCAATGACTTGCTTGGGTCGTGAGGGGTGCTGCCTATCTCCAGCTGTCAATGGGCGAGAGGTGGGATACGCCTCAGTCAGGTTAGTCAGTCGTCAGTCCATCGTTAGTCCATCGCAGGGCAACACAGAGAAAACAGGAGAAACAATCATTCATTCACACACTCACACCTAAGGAGAATTTAGAGAAGCATATTAATCTAACACTCATGTTTTTGGACTGTGAGAGGAAGCCGGAGTACCTGGGGAGAACCCTCACATGCTTTAGGGAGAACATACAAACTCCATGCAGAAAGACCCCAGGCCGGGAATCAAACCCAGAACCTTCTTGCTGCAAGGCACTGTGCAGCTACAAGTTTACAAGATTAAACATATCAACTAATCAAACCCTGGAAAGTTATTATAACTATTTATTTAGAAATGTTTGATTTGTTAATAAAGACTGCTTCTCAGTTTTCATAAAATACATAATCCTTTCATCTTTTCTCATCTTGCTCTCATGAAGCAAAATATCATCTTAGATCAAAATAACTTGATGTCTTTTCTCCTCAGCCGGCTATAACTGTAATTAGAATAGGTCAAATCTTACAGAAAACCAGAAATGTTATACTTCGAACATTATCTATTACAATAACATCTGTATTTTTCTAGACAGAGCAATACAGTAGAATAAGCCACAACTCTATATTACTAAGATCCCACGCAGAGACAAAGGGTACCCAAACTCAAACAGTTTGAAGTCTCTTCCTCCATCACACATATTGCATTCTGAGGCTCCCACATATTCATAAATGTGACAATATCATTTCTGGGAGAAAAATGCAAGTGCTCAACTCAGGGGCGCACATCAACCCACATGCAGGATGAGGAGGAAGATCTGCATTTCGTCTTGATTAATATTTTCTTTTAGTCATCATAATCCCTCTTGGAGTGTTCCCGCATTTCCACCCACCAGAGTCTGTGTGTGAAATCTGGTCTTTATTAGTCTGTTCTATACTGTGCATAGTTTTACCTTATATTCAAGCATGCACAGCGGAGGTCTCTCTGCTCCGTTGCTTGAATGTCTGTGTATGGGGTGTGTGTGGACTTTGCAATGACTTCATACAATTCACAGCGTAGACAGAGAGGGAAACCCTGTCTGTTCCCTGGAGAGGTGTGTCCCTCCTTCGTACGTTTGTGTTTTTGCAACTAATGCAAAAGGCTGAATAATTTTCTGTATGTAATTGTGTGTAAACATTTTCAGCTGGACCTTTGTGTCTTTTGCTGCGTCAACGTTTTCTAAGATGTTATAGATTGTTTAACAGCTACAGATGAGAGCGGATAGAGTCTGTGTATAGCTGTTCCACATGCAAAGAATCACACACTAATATACACCCCAGGTGCTAGGAGAAGGGCTTCAATGCTCGTGGTTTCGGTGTCTCTCGTTAACTCGCTCTGTACAGGATTTCCTACAAGATGTGGCTTTAAAACCATTTCCAGACTCGTCTGTCTCCCCAGTTGTTTTCCTCTCCTTTCAGTTTCTTTTAGTTTTTTTGGAACGAGAGGGAGACTGAGATGGCGAGAGGGAGGCAGAAGTCTGCTTTTAATTTAGAGTGCTCTCTGGACGTCCTCTGCTGGGTCCTAACTCCCTTTTGTCTGGAGGCAAACTGCCAAGCTCCTCTTTAAGGAAAACAAAAATGAAATTTATGAATAAAACTGTGTGCCTGCGGCTCACAGGGGAACCCTGGTTGTTTGACTTTATCTTTCTTATTTGCTTGCATACATTCAAGGATTTAAGTCGTCAAAGAAAAGAATGTCTAAATACTGTTATAGTTTATGTGTTATAGCATCTTTTGTTGTCCTCTTTTCAGCAACAGTTATATGATGTTCTGTAAAAGCTAATTTTCTGTTTAAACAAATTTCCTTTTCCTACTTTATTGTCTCAAAATGTTTGTTCGTTCGTTCGTTCGTTCGTTCGTTCGTTCG
>NW_015151150.1:236412-238179 GCF_000732505.1 Cyprinodon variegatus | reverse complement strand
TTCCTTCCTTCCTTCCTTCCTTCCTTCCTTCCTTCCTTCGTTCTTGTTGTTCTTCATTATTCTATTTTTATTCTCTTTTTTCTTTCTATTCCTTTTTCTTTCCCTTGGCTATTTTTTCTTTAGCATTTCTTAATTTTTTTGCTCATCTTATTTCTAAAATTGTCAAATGTCTAAACAGTATTGGAAGTCCTGTAATTTTGTATTCTCTTCTATGGGATTATGATTTTCCAAATAACAAATATATATTTCAAAGGATCTTTGTTCAATGTAAAATTACCCAGTTTAGGTTTGACCATATATCTTAATTTTTTTAATCAAATGAAGGAAACTTACTGAAGACTCCCCTTAGCTTCAGGCCAGCCACTGTATTTTCGGGATTGATTCATTAGTAACTAAACTGTTTGGTAATTTAGGTTTGGATGCCTTGCTAATGGGCAAGGCAATGTGTGACCGGAAAGGCAGAAAGAAGCTAGAAAGGAATCTTACTCGGCTATTGGCCAGCGAAAAAATACACTTCAAAGATAAAACATTTGGACCACCACTGTATGCTTAAGGTATTATGCAGGTCCTGCCATGGAATGATATAGATCTGTTGATCAGCACACTTCTCCCACCCTACTTCTCCTGTGACACTAAAAATAACATTTACAACAGAGGTCATAAAACACACCATCTTTGACTATTGCTAAGCAGATAAGGGTGTGTATTTGTAAGTAGTGTTTACTGATCTGTCACCTTGGGATTACACCTGAGTAAGGGAGGGATGCAAGAAACAGTGAATTGGTTTGAGTCTGGCTTAAAGCTTAACTCTTTGATGCACTGTGTCAGACACATGGAGAGGACATTAGTGCAATGACTGAGTGTGTGATTGACTATATAAACATCTGCATAGATAACACCCTCTCCACCAGAGAAGCAGGACGCTTCCTCAGTAATAAACCACTGATCACCATTGAACTGCTGAACAAGGAAAAAAGAGCCTTCATGGAAGGTGACAGGAAATTATAAAGAAGTATAAAATATCAATGTAAAGTTAATGGTCCCATACTTGCTACATTTGAAAATAATAAATATTAACACTAAGGCCCCCAGAGCATGTACCAACAATAGCTCCAGTTTTGCGAAATATGCCTTTGAAATGTCCAGTGAGTTTCCAAGTAGGTTTGTCAAAGAATATTACATTCCTTTGGAGACTTTAGTTTGCATGTGGTGGGTGTGATGGTTCTAGATTTTTATTTTTATTTTTAGGAGCTGTCAGAGTGAGAGCTTCTCTATGTGAATACTATGATGCAAGGTTCACTCTAAGCTGCGCACAATTGCGCACTACTCGCGCATTTTCAGCTCACAAGAAAATCTATGAACAATACAATAGAATCGAACATGATCAATTTGACCAACAACTGTAAACAACTGGGTCTGTGTACCTTCGGGCACTTGTCTGACCTTGAATCATATCAGCATATGAGCACCATCCAGGAGTCGTGGTGGAAAATTTGGACAAACATTGGAGAAGTCAAAAAGACAAATCTGAAACATAGATAGAATGTAAGTTGGATTTGTTTATATTCTAGAGACTTTTAATAAGATTTCTTATTTATGAATATCAATTGTGAACTGCTTTAACTGTTGCATTTTGTATTAGTAGAAATGTAAAAAAACGTTTATATATACTGCATCAGCAGCTACAGCACACATTTTGTTGTGCAAAAATGAGAAATATTTTTAAAAGTTATGTCTGAAAGGCATAACGTCATATTATATATAATT
>NW_015151150.1:229148-235827 GCF_000732505.1 Cyprinodon variegatus | reverse complement strand
ATATATATATATATATATATATATATAGATATATATCTAACATATATAACATTGCTAGGATACATTTTTTGCCACATGTGTTTGGTTAAATGATTGACAGTAATAAGCTGATCAACTGATACTACAGACTAATTTTGTTCATTCAAAAATGTGGTTTAAAGCTAAACAGAGATTTGATATTTTGCTGGCTTTGACACTGCTTCTGTGTTACTTTTTCAAACAGGTTTAAAACAGAGATGTGTCACTACAAGTTGATTTTAGAAATCAACACAGTTTCATCTCCCTTCCTCTATTGTTCACCCATTGCTCTACAGATCTGTTGAAACATCTATGCCAAGCAGCAAAAGCCCTGTGATAGATGACAGCTTACACCTGTTGTCTGACTCCTCGTCTTAAACAATCTGCTGCATGCGCAGTGCAGCGACAGCTCAAAATACATAGTGGACTTTTATCTGTGAAATACCTGGATGTTCTATACAATGAGCAGTAGATCTGCAATAATGGCCTGACTCAGACAGCTCGGGGAAAAGAATCTGCAGTATCGTGTATTTCAGTTCTAATATCCTGAGAATGTTCTTCTTTTTTCAGCTGCTTCTTTTCACCTCCATTTTCATCTTTCTGAATTTTCTCTGCTTTGCTACCATCCCATGCAAGCCAGGTTGCTATGGTGATGAGTTTTTTTATACACCAGGAGCTCCATCCAACATTTCTGTCTTCAGTGTTGTTCTTTTGTCTTTGGTTTCCGACTTAATGTTTTCCTGTAGAGATGAAGTGACGATTGTTTTGCAGTGCACTGTCTACCTGCTATGTGTGCTTATTCATGATCTCTTTCTATGCGTGAACATTAATATAGTTGGCAGTGGGAAGGGCATATATGTGTTTCTTTGTTTAGCCTTAACAGTCCCATCACTCTCCTGTTTTCTGCTTTTGTCAGATCAATCCCATTTATAACTGCAAACATCAAAGTAGTACTGTGTCATTTTTGAACCAAGAATAAGCTTAATTTTAGATATATCCTATAATTTTTCCAGGTAACTTGGCATCACTTGGCACATATCTATAATCGGTGTAGGCTGCCCCTCTCAAAGACTTCCTGACTTCTTAATATGCTGGTCCAAACTTGTCTCATACCAGATTCCAAAACACAAAACTTCTAAAATGTCAGAACTGCTTAATTTTGCAATGGTGCAGTTACAGGTCTGGGGCACCTAGAAGCAACTCGTTACACAGTGTTGCTCTAAAGATATTGTATCAGGATTGTGGACCATAGTAAGGTATGGCATCGTTAAAGAGTAGAAGGCTACATTTCTCTCATGGTTTGTTTGTTTTTTGTTTTTTTGCCTCCACCAGATTCTTGCTAGGTTTGTAGAGATACTTCCTTACGTTGCATTGAACAATAGGTTTAATGCATCACAAAGAAATGTGTAGAAAGGTGCTGTCATTACCTGCAGTTAAGTTGTTGGAATTTCAAAGAAACCGATGCAACTTTTTCTGAAAAATTATGTTCCTATTTGTTCAGCAGCTGGATAGAGTGCACTTTAAATGAGGTCCGGTTAGCTGTTAAACCCAAACCAGGATAACAGTACCCCCTTTTCATGTTTCTGCATTTATCATAAGCAATACAGCTGTGAGATTCCATAATGTTTTTTTCTAACATACAGCCCTATGACATGAACACATTATTTGAAGCAGACTTTAAATGTAACAATTTTTTGCATCTTGTCCAGTTCCCATGGGCCACTGACTGTGTCTCTAAATGAAGCTTTTCATTTCCATGAAGTAAGTTAAGATGGTAGGCCTAGTCATATTGAGATTCTAGCTGTGTTATACTCTTTTAAATGCAGATTATGGTTTTAAAAGTCATCTATGAGATGTTCAAAGCTTTGAATGTGATATCATAATCTAAACCTGCT
The DNA here is from genome assembly GCF_000732505.1 of Cyprinodon variegatus. Lineage (NCBI taxonomy): Eukaryota > Metazoa > Chordata > Actinopteri > Cyprinodontiformes > Cyprinodontidae > Cyprinodon > Cyprinodon variegatus. Next base: position 233,914 of record NW_015151150.1, on the reverse strand, counting down.
TGGAACTTCTCTACTACTTTGTCTCCAAACTGTCTGATATTTTCCTGATTCTGTTTGTTCACTAATGGCCTTTAACAATGGGGCCTTTGAAAAATTGCATACTATTGAAATATATTTACTCATAAGGGGACTTTGGAGAACGATTAGTTTCACAGGACTGCATTTGGGAATAATGTGATATGCAGATTAATGCTTTGGACAGTGGGTCATTTTAACTTCCTCCACAGTGAATCTTCTTAGGTGCTCTCCCCTTTTCTTCCTTCTCCTCTTTCAGCACTAACACATATTTTAAAAAATGTTGTATTTTAACCCCATCCCCCATATTTGTCAGGGTTTCTTTGGGCAAAACAGGGCGTTGCATAGAAGATAGGAGGCAGGATGAAAGTCTAAGAACAGCAAAGAAAGAGATGGAAACCTTGTCTGGGGAAGGAAAGAAATGTAGGAAATATGATTTTGGCAAAGAGAAGCAAAAATGAACCAAAGCAAGCTGAATTACAAGAGATAAGATTAGGTTGAAACCCGGGTGTCTCCCCTTATGGGGATTCTGCTGCTCGCAGCAGAAGAATTAACTGTACAGCGAGGCAACATCCAAATTGAATAATCAAAATCACATAGGGGTGAAATGCAGAAAACAATGAAATAAGAAAGGAAATGAGAACAGAAATAAATGTTGGCTTCTTTGCATTAGAAGAGAACTGTAAATGACTATATGCTTCATTTATGCAGCTTAACAACAGCAGATTTCTTCCCCTAGAATACTTTTCTGTAATACTTAAGAGAGTGGATTTTTGATGTGACCGAGATACGAAATAGATGCTTCTCATTTAGTCATGAAGTGTAGTTTTCTGTGATTAATTAATAAGTTAGCTGCATAAGTTATGATTTCTCTGGTTCTATAACAGGTTCAGTGTAAGATATACAGTAGCTCTTCAGTAATGGTTTCTCAGAAACCATCACTGTAAGGATTTTGCTTAACTCTTTCAGTGATTTAGAAACCTACACTTTAGACATGTCTTAATATTATCATGTGAACTTTAATGACTTTTATTCAGACTTTATCAAAGCCATCATATAAAAAGGCACCACTTGTAAACACTAAATAATAGCTTTCTATTTAAACAGACAGGCCAGGAAAGTGGATCATTAATCAGAGAAGCAGCCAAAGGGTCAGTAGGTGCGTTTCCATCACCTTTTTCTAATGTAAGTTTTGATGTATTGCATCAGAGCAGCTTGATTGATATGGCAAAATTCGATAAAACTCCCCCTGAATTAGCAAAGAGGTTCCCTGGAGGTAGTTTTTGTTTGCTTTTGTGAAAAGGAGTTAATACTAAAAACGCGAGATTGACTTTTTTTGAATCAGCTCTGATGTAGCAAACCTTTACCTTATTACTGATCAGCTGTACCTGCTGGCACTGTCTTCCCGGATGTTCCTATTATGCATGTAAACATTGCTGAATGACATTACCTTTTTTTTTGCACTTTTAAAATTTTTCTTGAAATTTGCATTTGATCTGGATGGAAACACGACTAGAGGTAACACTGGGGAATCTTTAGGTATTAAGGGCTCTGTTAGAAGATTTTGCTGAGAAACCCAACAGATGAGATTGCCCAGTGCAACATCACGGAGGGTGCACCGGGAAATCCCCTCCTATCACTAATTGCTTAGCAGTAGAAATTTAGGAAATCATCTAAATTGTGAGGCTAGAAAAAAGTCCTGCACAATGCAGGTAAAATATTGTGTTTTCAGCACAAAGTGAAGGCTGCCAATTCCCCATTATTCTGTATCCTTAAAACCATTGAGAAAAAAAAAAAACTGACAATAAAGTTTTTTTTATTTGGTGCCGCACACTATCCTTTGTTATTCTGACCACAGTAACCACCCATATAGCCTCAAATAACAGCCATTATACAGGACAACTATGTACTTGTGGTGAACTTTGCAAATCTGACATATGTGTGCAAGGAAGAGTGAGGAAAACTAATATCGCTTATAATTCCGACAGATCATCTGAGTGGCATGCTATGGGAAGGCTGATTTTTATCGGATACTAGTTAGCTTTTTATAGTGGACAGGAAAATGAATTGAGCCAAATACAGGACAACCTTGAATGCAGCAAGGAAGGTTGTCATTGGGTGGCTGAATGCAAAAGTATGCCAACTTCTCAGATTTATCACTCTAGAAACATGTCTGTTTACCCTACAACTACACTTATAACAATTGAAAATGTGATGAATAATAATTATTTGTTTGCTTAACAGTCAATTAATCCTTTACAAATATTCAGCCTCTGTCAATATATCAACATATTAACACAGAGGAGTTTTCAGACACATTGAGGCAACGTTTCAAATCTTTTAGCTCAGTTTTCCAGGACTTAAGGTGCTTTTTATGTTCAAAAACTGTGTTCTAGTCATACAGATGGTTTCTTTCAGGGGCTTCAGAAACAGTGTGATTGGTAGGGAAATCTTTGATATACATTAGTGTGGACAGCAATGAATCGTTGCTGCTTACTTTGCAGTAGAAAATGATGACTGAGTTTTTAAGCTTTAGGAAATTTAGATCAATAAAAAAGCTCAACACATTGTCACCAATTCTGATAGAATAAAAAAGCTAGAATTGATTTACCTAGAGTGCCATTAACATTCACTTGGTCAAACACAAAGGACTCTTTTGGTTATACTGTATGCACTTTTTTTTCTTTTTTCTTTTGCTCAATTCTGCATCATCATTTTAGCAAAATGTGTGGTATATGTAATGGTAACTTGGTGATATCTGAGAGGCCTTTGCCAACCAGTTGAGCTCATGCTCACTTCTGTGCTTGCAGATTTGTACACACAACAGTCAGCTACAGCATTCATAGCACCCCTGGCTTTGTCTTTCCTCATCCATCTGGAAACATGGACTGGAAGTAAAACCTGTATGATTACAGTGTCTTATGCAATATTTGTCACTCTGTGTCACGTTAATACAATTGTAAAGCATTTCATTCAGTGACAGAGCAACACAAAGGAAAAACAAAACTAACCAAACCTTAAATATCTGAACAGCTTGATTTAGAGTTTTTCCACCTCCCATGTGTGGGTACCTTAGAGAATCATTTATCTTTTGGGGTCATATCCTAACCAGCTTGATGGTTTTGCACATTCGTCCTCAAATAACTGCTTAAGTTCATTCATCATTAGAATTAAGATCTAGAGGTTCAACAGAGCTGATCTAACTAATCAACATGCTACGATCTTAATCATACCACCATAGGTTTAGCTGTGGATTTATTGTTGTTGACTTGCTGGAAGTTGTAGCTCCTCCTCAGACTCAGACCCTAAAAGTTTCATTTGCAGGATTGCTCTTTCAGCTTTTGGTTATTTATAATTTTTTTCACATTAATTCCAACCTGTTTCGACGTAGCTGCTTCAGAAAAATACAATGCTGCCATCACCACTATATCTAAAAGTGCATGCAGAGGCTAATGTATTTCATAGTTTCCACTGTGGTTCAGCGGTGAAAGTAGTTATCAGGCGGGGAAGTTATGACTTAACTCTGGGAACCAATCTTGAATAGACTAGAAATTCCCTAATTAAGTTTAATCCAAAGCTCAGTACTCTCTAGCATTTGTCTCCCTCAAAAAATATGTGCAGCCATTCTTACAAGTGGACTCTGTTAATCAATTTTGGATCTCCTGATGACATCATGTTCCACTCCGTTATACCCAGGCATATCAGTGTAAAGACAACTGCTACTCTGTTAGATGAAGTTTAAACAAAATACATTGAAGTAACAAAGTGTGAATATTTAACTGCCATGCACACTTTCACATTGTCCATTGTCCAGGTGCATCTTCATGTGTTGCTAGGTGGTTTGAACACATATTATATGTGTATTTTGTATGTATGGACCCCATTAAGCTCCACTGAAGGTCTTAAACCCCTTCAGAGACCTGATTCAGCAACAGCACTCAGTCAGTTAGAAAAAATATTGGCGCACACATATATGTGGGTGGGTGGTGTGTAATGGGGGTGTTCAGGAAACATGGCTTGCCGTCATAAAATTGTTGGCCTTATTTGTTTGGTAGGGCGGACTTTGCAGTTCTCTGTTTGATTGCTTAGGTGTGCTTCCTAATTATCACTGGGTCTGCTCAATTAAACTGCCAGGCAGCACAAACGGACTCCACAGCATCTGTTTTGGACCTAATTATGTTTTATTAGAAAAGATGGGATGTGCCTCGTGTTAAATGAACAGGGGGGTTTGTGGGAACTGGACACACGCACATTGGTCTTATTTATTTTTTTTCTTACAAATGAGTTTTCCAGGAAAATGTATTATAACTGCTGCCATTTCAAGTCTGAGGTTTTGAAAAGCCAAAGATTAGCAGCAACCAAGCCCCGATGCATTCTTTAACAATAAAGTAAGACATGTGCAGACTCCTATTTTTTTCCTGGGTATGCTGTAATTATTATATTCTTACAGGATGAAGCCCATCAGCTCATTTCCTGTGGGCAGGGGCTGATTTTTCATGGTATCCATCCACTGGCATAATTTTGGTTTCATATATGGTGATTTCAGAGCATTTTTTGCTGAAAATGTTAAGCTTTAAAAAGAGGTGAAGGGCTGTAAGCGCAGTAGCTGCAATTTATTATTAATGGAGAGGGAAAATTTGTCTGCAGACTGAAGATGGTTGTAGCTGCATTATTGAGCATAGATAGATAGATAGATAGATAGATAGATAGATAGATAGATAGATAGATAGATAGATAGATAGATAGATAGA
>NW_015151150.1:218991-226962 GCF_000732505.1 Cyprinodon variegatus | reverse complement strand
TGATAGATAGATGATAGATAGATGATAGATAGATAGAAAGCAGCTCTTCTTATATTTGTAATATACCAGGGGAAATATGTTTTAGCTGTTATTGATATAGAATCTGAGTACCTAATGGATTATAGCTTCATTTTTATTGAAGGTATTAATATCTAATTTTGAATAAGGAATCTAAGAACTAGACGACTATTTTTAGAGAAGGGTTGAAATTAAATAAGTTTTAGTACCTCCGACTTGTTTTCAAATATGTATTGTAAGATTCTGATTATTTTTTTTAGGCCCCATTTTTTATTCAACTTTTTTAAGTGCATCTGTCCACCAAAAAACACAAAGAGTCTGAAGATAGAAAGATTTTTACATATTAAAAAAATGAATACCATGTTTTCACATTAGCTTTTATGAAATTAAATTTAATTTAACCCTAAAATTACAGCCTATACAACCCTATAAATAACTCTTCTTGTACTGTTGAAAGTTCACAAGTCTTAAAGCCAAGGAAAGGAAATTGTTACAGAACATGGTCGTTTTGCAAAGCTCTTATCAGGAGCCTTCAGACTGAACATGTCCATGGGGAGGATGGCTTGGATCCATGGTAATCCTCCTCTGGGCGCAGGTCACACAGCATTTTAATGCAATGTCGTGGAGAGAGGCAAGATAAATCCTAAGAATTTTTTCCACTGGCCTCCAGTCAGCAACACTGCAACCAGCAGACCACTGTAAATGGTTACCCTATAGAAGTGGTAATAATGGGAGGGAAGAGATGAGACCTTCTCTCATTCTCTCTTCACCAGAGGTGCTGTGTTCTGAGACCAGTTAAGGTCATTTATGATTTGAAACCATAAGAACTTTGCGATGATGATTATCTCTACTTACCTTTTGTTGATATGGGTGGGTGTTTATAAGTGTTTTAAGGTCAGATTGTTTGAGTTACACAAATGCACCAGGTGCTCCATATCGCATATCTAGGGCCCTTAATCTTCAACCCGATTAGGGCCCAACTATGTCCTATCATCTAGATGCTTTAGCATGTGGTGGTAGGTCTGGCCCATGTTATTAATAGACATCTTTCAATTTATGCTGTTTTATGCACATTTTGTAGAAGAGTTTGATGGAAAGAATCAATGTCACTAATATTGTCTGACATGATATATTAAATACAACTTACTATGAAAATATTAATTTAAACCGCAGTCTATTACTGATCGTTGGTCCATGCTAGTTTGCTAAGTCTATTTCATGTTTATTACAGCAGAGTGTAACATAGAAATATGGTTACTTTGCTCTAACATATGGAAACACATTTAGTTCACATTTTGCTTTTCCATATTTTATAAATTTGGCACGACTAGTGTGAACAATAGAGGGATTAGAACATTGCCCTGAGGTTAAATGGTGCAAGAAGATAAAGCCACATGCTTTATTCCTCTTGTGAAAATCCAGTAGCCACTTATACTTGGAAGCAACACATTATGCGTGACATTGTGAAGAAATAGTCCTGTGCATAGTATGTAGGGCAACTATTTATTCTATAGTTGTAATGAATAACCATTTATCTTTCTATTGCTTGTCTTCGTAAGGCATTTTTTTAATGGCAAGATTAAAGGGCACAAATTTGCTATTTATTGCTTCAACCTGATCAGTACCCTCTTTACCAGAACTGCCTAAATTCTTGTCAATGAAACTTATACCCCACCACCTCCAAAAGTTGCTCTGTTGCTATTGAAGAATAGAAAATTAATTTTCAAGTTAAATTTACCAGATAGAGATTCTTCCAAGAGACATGGAGTTTTCTAATGAAACTGTTACCTGTAGGTAAAGCACAGAACTGCAGCACTCTTCTGCTTATTCTTGTTGCTTGCACTCGTACTTGACAAGATTTTCCTTAACTTATTGCAGCTTACTTGGAGTATCCATTGGTGTCTGAGTTGAGCTAGATGCTGGTTGCTTCTGAGTATCCACAAAATCCATCCTTAATATAACCCTTCCATTACGAGCTAGGTTGGTGCACTGCAACGGCAATAACTTGTGCAATGTATAATGTGCAATTACTGTTTGATACCCTGTGCAATAACCTGTTTCTCTATATTTGACACCCAGTGCAATAACTATATAAATAAGCATGTTAACACCCTGTGTAATAACCCTGTATAATATTCCTGCGATTAAAAAAAGCTGTCATATGTGACGCAGTGTATCCACTGTATATATCCCATGAAACTTTATTCTTCTTTTTGCACCTTCTTCTTCCCTTTTTTAACTGTTTGAGCTGATCTAACGAGTAAATTTCTCCACTGTGAGATTAATAAAGTCAATCAATTGTTCAATTAGTTAATATGGACGTGCTTGACACGAATAAGCAGAACACTGGGGGGGCTTCCGACCCAAGGTAAATTAATGGAAAATAGGTTATAGGCTTTTAGATGCATTGGCTCTAAAGCTTTTTTAAAGATATTTTTCAGTAAAAACATACAAATATCTCTTTAAGCTTTGTGAAAATAATGCCCATACTATTATACCACCACCTGGATGAATCATTAATATAAAGCAGGATGGATTCATGTTTTTATACGGTTTTCTGCCAAACCCTGACATGATGCTGTTGACCCAAGTAATGTTTTTTACAGACTGTCATCATAAGTACAAACTATGAGCTGAGTTTTCCATTCTCAGCTCATAAGAGCAGGACACCATGTTGTCTTCATGTACTGCAGCCCTTCTGTCCTAAAGGTTGGACATGTTTTGCGTACAAAGACGGGATCTAACAGACCTTGGTTGTTACAAGTTGTTATTCAAGACATTATTGCCTCTTTATCATCTTAAACTTGTCTGTAGTTTTGATAGCCAATGTTCCTAAACCCTGTCATGCAATTGGCTAATTTACCTTATGTAAAATAAAGCCATTCTAATCTATGCATTCCAATCTATTTGCAATATATTTTCCAATACTGATTAGTACACCATGATGTAAAGAGAAATACCTGATAGTACAAGTAATGGCATAAATAGGAAGACAATACACAGTTATAAAATCACTGGCCGGCATAGACCTCAGTATTATATGTCTTTGTGTGAGGATGTTTGATGGATAGACTGCATGAGGAGATGGCATCATCATTTACTGCCATTAAAAAACGTGACAGCTGCGTTGTCTCAGTAACAAATTGGTCAGCACTACTCTGCATGGATGAGTAGCTACATCGTCATTTCAGCCTTTCTGACAGGAGCATACACTGTTTAGCAGATAAATATGTGTGCTGCCCAGTGTGCAGACTACAATGTGTCCTTGCTTTGTGTGCCTTGTGTAAATACACTGTGCAAAATATTTGTCTCTAAGGAGAGTTCGCCTTGCTAAGTTTACCTGATGGAACTTAGTGCGGCGTACCCTTGCTTTATCATCGATGACACTCTTATGTGCCAGGAGAGGCAGGGAGTGCGCGTCACCGGCATGCAGCATCGGTTGACTGCTAACACACTGTTCTGGCGACAGCTGAGAATCATTCATCTTTCACACATATCTACACACAAACACAGCCACTCATAATATGTACATGCTCTAGCGGCCAGTATAAATGCACTCACAGCCACTTTGGCTTGTCACATTAATAGACATAAGTCACATTGGAGTATTTAAATGCAAACATTAGTCTAATTACTCAACTTCAACTTTCCATTAGCAGAATTTATTATTTACATCAATTATAAAACACCTAAAGTAGATTATGGATATTAAGCAAGTCAAAAGGATATAGAGTACACCAACTTTTTTCTTGACATTTTTCTAGTTAGTTTAGTTTTATGATCTTACAGTGGTTGGGTATTGGTTTTTATTTGTGTATGTATTATAATAATTTTAGAGTTTGTTCTTTTTTGGGTTTCACCATATTTATTCACTCCTCTGTCCTTGATCGTGGTCAGGTCGTATTAGTTAATTCCATTGTATTTAGCTTATAAATTATTTGTATGTCCTTATTAGGCATTTTGGTTTATTTTATGGTATCGGTCTTCTTTGTGTTTTTAGTGTTACCTAGTCTCCTTCCCTCAGTTCCTCTGCACTGAACTCTTCTCCAAGACACAGGCATAACTTGGTGTGGACATGTCCCCACCAACTTTGGACTTTGGAATAATCTCTGCTTTTTTCCCCTTTCCGTTTGCTTTTTTCCCCTTTACTCCCGTGTCCCGCCTCTGTGGTGTAACATCATCGGCTCTGATTCTTTGAGACATCTGATTTACGGTTGCATTTCACTGCGTACAGAGCTATGTGGTTGGAGAGATGCACAGCAGCGCTCAGTGAATATTAACCAGCAGCTACTTCGATGTTTAAGTGAAAGTAAACAGAATTAGAGATGACACAGAAAAAAAAGTGTTCCTCAGACATGTGGAGCTTTTTCCGCAAAAATGGCAACAGATTATAAGCTCATAGTTAGTAATATAATACACGATAGTTTAGAAAACATATTTTAAATGTTCTTCTTTACCAGGCGGTGAATAAGCATCTCCCTAAAATAAGTTTTCGGAACTTGGGATGTCTGTACATGTCTTGAAATTTTGCTTTTGGGAGAGCTGCAGATTTAAAGGTAAAGCTGATTTACTGGGATATGCAACATGCAATAAAATATATCTCCAAGTTTACCAGAAAGTTTACAAGATAAAAATATGCTATGCTATTTTTGTATGAATGTACAAAAAATAACGAATAACAGAGCTCATTTTTGGAAAATACGAAAACCTAATGAAAGAGTTTGGGTTGAGTAACTCTAACTGTAACTGTAGGTCCATCAGCCGCCACCCTTAGAGTGTCCCCAGCAATAAGACAATAAGACTCTAATTTGAAAAATGCCGTCAGTCAGTGGTTGCTATGTGCCATGCTGCTATATATCTTATTGAGATGGTTTCATGGTTTATTTAATTCTCCTGAATCAAATACCACAAAAAATGTGGTGTTTGATTCAGTGTTTTTTTTTTTTTTTTCTCATTATTGTGATCATAAAGTGACCATATTGGCCATATACAAAATTTAGAGAATAGGAGTGTCTACAAACAGGAAAAACACCAGTCATGTTTCAAGCAGTGGAGGTATTAGGAAGCATATGTTGCAGACTAAACAAATTTACTTAAACTTTTAAAGTTAAAATTTGCACCATAACTTAAAGATATGACCTTTGATCTGTTACTGTTTATTCGAACAAAAGGTTAATTAGAATTTCAGTTATGTTTTTTTTTTTTTTTTTACAATTTTTGGGAACAAATCTATCATTAAATAATAAAACCATCTGTCTTATGTGTCAGAAACTCATGAGAGGGTGTTAGCCAGCGTTAGTAAATGGGCTGGGGACTAATGTTAATCCTACCTGGGATCTGTTACAGAATATATAATCTAGAGTAGGATAATAAAGGCAGGATTTGCTCACATAGAGTGTTTGGTTAACAAATTATAAAAAGTTATTGAAAAAATACCTGCATTTTGCAAAATGTTAAAATTGGAATCCTAGTAAACTATGACAGCATTGTCTAGTTTTTCTCTGTGAGGAGCAGCAAGAGTTTTTTAAGGTTTATGTTATCAAGATCTCCATGGGAGCTGCTGTGATCTAACCCACTGAGTTTCACAAAGGTTATAGTTTGAATAATTTTATTAATCTTCTGCATAGATGCGATGAAATAAATAAAGACAGAGTGAAATGATTAAATTAATATTAAAATATATGTATGCAAACGAAACATTTAATCATTTAAAAATACAGTTTATTATTTAATGATGGATTGTTAATAAATGGAACATTTACCTATTTAATGATTGATTCAACTATTAAAATTGACATTTATTTATTTCAAAGGACATTAAATGGCACATACATTTCTCTTGTGTCACATTTGTTTCTTATAGTACATTATTTACTCTTTTGACAGTATTTAATTTAGTCTTCTGTTTTTTTAAATATACAAGCCTTCAGTTTACCATAGTGCTCCCAAGTTCTTGACTTATTTTGACACTGCTTTAATCATTCAATCCATGACAATAAAAAAACCCTATTTAAAACTATTCTATTTAAATCTAAAAGCTTAAGTGGCTTATCACCTTTTTAATTTACTGCTTGAATTTAAGCATTTTAAACTTCAGATGAGTGTTTAGTATTTTCTCAAGAAAGTATATGTCTTTTACACCACTAGCAAGTAACATCCAATATGTATTATTTTTAAAAGTACAGTATTTTGACTTACCACCAGTTTTCATCCAAAGTGAAGTCTAAATATAGCACAGTAACTTGATTACAACTAAAATAGTAGTACATATTAGATAAGTCATCCAGCCTTGGTCTTAATGAGTTAAATATATATATAATTGTGTTTGTTTGGACTTTGTTCTTTACAATAAATCAAAAAAATTTTTTTTAGAACAATACGTACTGTGCTTTACAAGATAATGTCAAAAGAGTGAAACTGCCATATATGTACTTTTTTTACTTGTTAGATAAAATAATTACATTTTTGTCAGATGTGCTCTGATATATGCCCTAAGGCATCTATTAAATTGAACGGAATCCCAAAGTCCAGCTTTAGATACTAATACCTCTCCTTTTATTTTCTTGGGCAAAACTAAAGACTGTAACATGACATAAAATCTGACATAAAAAATATATTTTGTTTTGATAGTAAATTTTTCTCAATTTTACCAGGGTCCAGTGTGATAAAACATGTACTCTCTAGCTATATTTGCTGATCCGTTCAACCAGATCTCTTAGTATAACATCTTTAGTTAGTTTAAAGCAAAAGGATTCATTTAAATGAAAAACAAAGTTGTTGTAATTGAAAGTACTAACAGAAGAAAGAGAAAACAGAAGAATATATAGGCCTACATGTCAATAAATATTTAAATACATTTATACATATATGTATACTTTAAGTGGAATAAGTGCCTAAAATTGCAAAAAGGTAATTTATTTCTGAATTCCTCAGTTTTGATGTAAAACCTTTAAACTAAGGCTTTTGCTAAAAAGGCCTCCTTTCTTTTTCCTCCTCCTTTTTCTCCTCTCTCCTTACAGGGTTTTTCTTTGTAGACCTACACACCCACAACTAAATGCGCAATCCGGCTGAGTAATACCCACGTATCAGGAAATACCTCCAAGTCAAGAGAATACCTCTGATAATGTGTGCGTGTGTAACAGTTTTCCTTGGATGCAGTGTGTCTTTATTGGATTGACAGGTACAATCTCTATCCATCCGATGCCCCGCTGGGAGAAAGTCGGAAATCAAAGATCAATGTCCAAAATAAGAAAAATTGAGCGCTTTGTGGCTGCAGTACAAGAGAAACCAGTCCCTGCTGTGTTTCCTTGGCTTGAGCGTAAAACAAAGAAAAGTTAAATTAAGCTCATTTGATCCTCATTCATAGACTGGAGATTAGTTTTACATTCCTTGCCTCCCTTATAACATAAATATCCTATTCTGCTGTTATATATATGCCACTCAAACTAGTCCAACTGATTCACTTTGACATGAACAAGCACTTGCTTTACCCCCATCACCTTCAAGATGGTCAAGCTCATTCTTCTATTCCTAAGGCATTTGTGTGCCTTAGGAATAGGAAAATAGGAGAATTCCTAAGACCACTATATTTTTGGTCAACTATATAAAGCCTGAATCTCAATGTGAATCCAGACATTTTGAATTGAGAAAGCGAAACGTCTTCAAACGTTGGGAAAAAAAGTCCAGTGGATTGTTTTATAAACTTTTTCGGAATGACTTCGAGCTGGATGACTGAGAATCTTCACCAGCATCTTCTGCCTCCATTAATCTGTTTAATACAGTGTGTTGAATTCATGTTAATGTGTATTTAAAGACATTAGTGGAAAGAATTGCAGATTTGAATATAAAAAAAGTCTAATCAACCAAAATTTTCGCAACCCCCATTTAGCACCTATGTGGACCCCTAAGGGTCGAGACCGCCTTGGTGGGGGGGGCGGGGGGGGGCGGGGGGGG